>NW_026909244.1:0-5000 GCF_033115175.1 Lepus europaeus
TTCTCTCTGCCACTCTCTTGTCTTTTCTTCCTCCTTTCCTTTCCTTCCTTCACCTTTGGGTGGCCAAGTGGACTTTTTAAAGAAGTCTTTAGATTCCCAGGGTCACTGGGAAGAACGCACAGTCCTGAGTGCAACACGATTCTCATCAATTCTTATGTGAATGTGATATCAATACAAAGAGAAGAGGTTCGATGTAGTTCACAGATACAAAAAATAAGAATATGACACACTCCACTCCACTCCACTCCCCCCTCGCCCCCCCCCCCCGTTTTTTAAAACTTCTGTGTAAATAGTGATCTGTGGAGTGTATCCCAGGCAATAGTGAAGCCCATGGATGGCCTCTGCCACAGATGGTGTGCTGCCAGAGGATGAGCCTCCTTCCCGATGCCCCCCTCTCCCTCCCCACACACACCCCGTGAGCCAAGAGAAGACGAAGACCCCCTCCCTGGGGGTCTGACAGGCTGACTCCCGGAGCCAGGTGAGGCCAGACCTGTCTTTGGGAGGCACTTCATGCTCTGAGATTTCCAGCCTGCTGAGTCCCAACCCTCGGCTGTGTGGGCACCTATGCCCCACAGCCTTTGTGGTTATGCAGACACCTGCCCCCGACCCCCTCCACACACTCTCTGCCCCCGGGCAGCCGAGAAACACGTTCTGAGCGTCCCCCTGCCGCCTGGATGCATCCAGCTGGCTGTCCCTTGGTTCCTCGGTGTCGGTTGTTGGACTCCACCTGGTGGCCGCCTTGATATGGCTGTCGCGGGCTCCGGAGCCGGCAAGGGATGACAAGTGGCCGAGGAGCCCGAGACAGAGTGTGACAAAGTCCCTAAGCTGCAGGAAGGACTGTCCCTGCCCTGCTGGGACCTGGGGGCCTGATGTATTGGTCGGAGATTGGGCCTGGAGGATGGCAAGTGAGCAGGCGGAGGCTGTGGAGGGAGGCGGGCGTCGCCTCGCGCCTGAACGTGGCTAGACTGGGGTGGCGCTACTGTTGGCGGGTAGACCAGCACACCCTGTCACACTACGTACTGGTAGTGCTGCTGCCACCACTGCCACCAACTGCAGAGACCGACCGGAGATGTCGATCTGTGGGCGGCAGAGGGAAGGGTGCCTTGGCCTGGGACTTTGTTTTTCCTTTTTTTTTTTTTTTTTTTTCTTTCTTCTTTCTTCGAAGTCCTTCTGCACTTGGGCCTAACCCTAATTACTTGCTACTTGCCACTAAGGAAGGTCTGGACTGTTTTGTTTTTTTGTTTTGTTTTGTTTTGTTTTGTTTTTTTCCCCAAAGTCCCCCTTCAGGGAGTGATCGAAGGTCGCTTTTTTTTTTTTTTTTTCCCCCTTTGACAGGCAGAGCGGACAGTGAGAGAGAGAGACAGAGAGAAAGGTCCTCCGTTGCCATTGGTTCACCCTCCAATGGCTGCCACGGCCAGTGCGCTGCGGCCGGCGCACCACGCTGATCCGAAGGCAGGAGCCAGGTGCTTCCTTCTGGTCTCCCATGGGGTGCAGGGCCCAAGCACTTGGGCCATCCTCCACTGCACTCCCTGGCCACAGCAGAGAGCTGGCCTGGAAGAGGGGCAACCGGGACAGAATCCGGCGCCCCGACCGGGACTAGAACCCGGTGTGCCGGCGCCCCAAGGTGGAGGATTAGCCTATTGAGCCACGGCGCCGGCCCCTGGGTTGCCTTTTGAGGGCCAGAGGCCAGTCTACTGGAGCCCGTGTGTGTGTGAGTTAAGGATGTAGGTGGCGGGTGGCGGGTGGCGGGTGGCGGGTGGCATGCTCATGTCCCTATTCCCCCTCCCCCACCCCAGGTCGACCAGGTGGCAGAGGAGTGTGCTCTAACAGAGATGGGTGGCATTTTGGGGACAAGTGACCGGGTCCCCAAGCTCAGAGGTGGCTGTGTCCAGTGCATCAGCCCCGTGCCCTCTCGCGTGGACATTTTTATACTTGGAGTTGTGGTTTTGGACCTGCAGGTAAGTGCTGACACGCTGTTCTCTGGTGACTGTCGCCAGAGAGAGGGGACTCCGGACGTGCGTTGGGGACACGGGGACAAAGTGGGCTTCCAGTGGGCTGGTGCTCGACCGTGCTCCTTTCTGAGAGCCACCTGCTTGGGCTCGCGCGGTGGCTTGTGTGCGTTCGTCCCGGTTGTCCCGCGACGGTGATGCCACCTCCGGCCTATGGTGCCCGAGGGCGGTGGGGGTGAGGCGGGCGTCGGGTCCTCTACCCGCGTGCGCTCCTTGCCGCTGGTGAGCCGATCGCCTGGTGGTTGTGACAACCCTCTGACTGAAAGGACCTCGATGAGGGGTGGCTTCATGCCACACGTGTGCGTGTCAGGCGTTCTCCGCTGGGGTTGTCTACCGCCTGCAGTGGGAGGCGGGGGCCGGCGAGGCTGCAGCGGGCCCCACTGGTGGCTGTCCTTGCCGGGTCGTGCCCCCCGCCCTCACTCCACGTGTTAAAACTCCGAGCTGACTGTGACCGATGTGGTGCTGTGGTGCTCTCCTGGGCCGGACCTAAGCTGCTCCAGATGAGGGACGGCCGTTCATGGCGAACGCTGCCGAGCCTCTCGTTCTGGCCTGCGGGCCCCTCGTTCTGCCTTCCCCACCCGTGGGTGGTGTGTGGGTAGCAGGGGTGCGGAAACCGGCCCGACCTCTGCTGTCCCCGTGCTTTTGCGCGCGGGGGGGTGCTGGGGTCCTGTGACGTGGCGGGCATCCCTCGCTGTCGCCCTGTTGTGGGCTGTGGCTGTGGAGCCTTGACTCCACGCGAGCCTGTGCGGTGCCCCTGGAGCGGTCCAGGTTGTGCCTCAGGTGCCTGAAGCCGAGTGGTGGTGTTGCTCCTGTCCCCCCAGTGCCCTCTCCCGGGTGTCGCTGCTGTGGCTGCCTCTGGCTGCTGCCTGTGCCCCTTGGGAGTGTTGGGGGGGTCGAGGCGGTAAGAGAAGGGGAGACCCGTGCGTGCTTCGCCTCGCTGGAGGGAGGCTGCCGGTGTCGTGCCGTCCCCACGTGTGTGGGGGGTATCGGCTTGGCGGGCGCATGCCTGCGTGCTTGCCACCCCCTGTGGGGTGGTGTGTGCCAGGTGTGTCGAGCGGTCGCGGCGTGGTCCGGCCCGGCTGGACGAGTGCGGGGGCTGGGAAGGGCTGTGGCGAATGGGATTGGTAATGCGCCCAGCCTGCCCTGGCCCTGGCCGCGGATGCTCAAAGTGCCATTTCTTTACCTATACCGCAGACCCCCCCCCCCCGCCCCGATTGCGTGGCCTCGGGTGGTGCTCCCTCGGTTTGCCTCCTGCCGGCCCGGCGGGGAGGGGGCAGTTGGAGTGGGGGTGTGGCCCACCTTCGGTGAGGAAAGCCTTCTCTAGCGATCCGAGAGGGGCGTGCCTTCTGATGGGGTACCGTTACCCCCTGGCCGCCGTCCCTCCTGTGCTGAGTGCGTTGGGTGGCGTGCTCCACCCGTGCGCCCCGTTTGCCCCTTCTGTTGGGGGGGGGAAGCGTAGGCGTGCTGGTGGGTCTGCCGGTCCCCGCGGTGGGGACCGGGGCGCTGCTCTTTCGGCCCTAACGGCCGCGGCCCGCGCCTCCCCCCTCCGTGTTGGGGGAGGGTCCCGCCGGGCCGGGCTGGCGGTCCGTCGCTCGTTCGTGTTTGGGGCCGGCGCGCGCGCCCGTGCGTGCGCGTGCCTTCCGTGTCACTCTCCGTGTTTGCCTTGTCGGCCGGGGCTGGGCGGGGGCGCGCGTGGTCTGTCCTGCGCGTCCCCGGGGCTGTGGCGCGAGCGGGCGGCTCCCTGCTTCCCCTGCTCGCCACCCCGGGCTGCGACTGGCCGTCATCGGGGCGGCGGTCGGCACGTGTGTTGGGCTTGGGCCCAGCCCTCTCTTCCCCCTCGGCCGCGTGGTCGCCCCTGGGGAGCGTTCCCTCGGGGTCGCGGCGCTTCCCGGGAACGGGGATCCGGACGGTTGGCTGGGCGGGAGGCGGCGCGAGGGCCGTTCGGCGTGTGCGGTTGTTGGCGACGTCGCGTGGAGGCGCCCCGGCGGCGGGGCTCCCGGGTGCGCGTGGGAGAAGACGCGGAGGGTCGCCGGAGGCGGGCTCCGGTGTCCCTGGCCGTCGCGGGGCCGCCCTGGCGTGTGGCGGTGCGATCCCGTGTCCGTTTCCCCGGCGGGGTCCGGCTTTTGTGGCCCGAGGCGATTCCCGCGTCCTCTCCCTCGCGCCTCCGGTGCCTCGCCCTCCGTGGCCCCGGTGCGGCCCCCACCCCCCCTCGCTGCCTCGGCGGGCTGGGCCGTTCGCCCTCCCCCCCTCCGGGGGAGGGTGGACTCTTTGAAGGCTCTGCTCCCCGCGTGCCTGTGGGGGCTTTGTGGGGTTGGGGTCTGTCCGTGACCGGTGGCGGTGGCGGTGGCCGGTGGTTTTCCCCACGTGAGGACGCGTGTTGGCTGGCAGTGGCTGAGGCACGACGGCCCCCGGTTGGCCGCGTCAGGTGCCGCCTCCCCGTCCCGCGGGACCGCCCTTGCCCTCGGAGGGTGCTGGCGGTGAGATCCCGTGTGTGGTGGTGGGGGTGTGTGTGCTCTGGCGTGACTGGCCGGCTGGACGCGTGGTGAGGCCCTTCTGCCCGCACCGTCGTCGCGTGGGTGGGCCCTGGCCCTTCCCCGTCGCCCTTTGCCGCGCCTTCCTCCGTCTGCTGAGCGGCCCTGGCCCGTCTCCTTTCGCTCTCTTGCTTCTCGTCCGCTTCCCGACCCGGGTCGCCGTGACCCTGCTGTGTTTCGCCTCCCCTTGGGCCCGCCGTGTCTTGGGGGTTGGGGGTTTCGTCCCCCCCTTCCGCGTGTCGAGCCGCCCCGGGTGGCGGTGGCGCCGCTCGTCGGCTTGTTGGCGTGCGTGGGGGAAGGAGAAGGAGGAGGAGGAGGAGAGGGGGGCGTCGTCGCCCCCACCCCCCCCCCCGCTCTCCCCCGGTGGCGTCGGCGGCTCCGTGGCGGCGGTGGTGCTCGCGTGTGCGCCCTGAGCCCCGTGGGTGTGTAGTGGCCGGTTCCTCCGGGCCGTTGCGTCGTG
>NW_026909244.1:17500-40000 GCF_033115175.1 Lepus europaeus
CTCTCTCTCTCTCTCTCTCTCTCTCTCTCTCTCTCTCTCTCTCTCACACACACACACACACACACACACACACTTTTCTACCCAGCCATCTCTCAAGGTATTCGCTTATTCTTTCATTTATATGTGAGGCAGGGCATCACAGAGATCGGTCTTTGGGATCCTTGGGATCTTGCGAATGCTGTGCATATTTCAAAGAAATGAAGTATCCGCGGGGGGGGGGGGGCAAAATGCCCTTGTTTAGTTTCGTTTGGGCTCTCTCTCTCTCTCTCTTACACACTCTTTCTAGCTCTCTCTCTCTCTCTCTCTCTCTCTCTCTCTAACACACACACACACACACACACACATATATACACTCTTTTCTATCCAGCCATCTCTCAAGGTATTCGCTTATTCTTTCATTTATATGTGAGGCAGGGCATCACAGAGATCGATCTTTGGGATCCTTGGGATCTTGCGAATGCTGTGTGCATATTTCAAAGAAATGAAGTATCCGCGGGGGGGGGGGGGTGGCCAAAATGCCCTTGTTTAGTTTCGTTTGGGCTCTCTCTCTCTCTCTCTTACACACTCTTTCTAGCTCTCTCTCTCTCTCTCTCTCTCTAACACACACACACACACACACATATATACACTCTTTTCTATCCAGCCATCTCTCAAGGTATTCGCTTATTCTTTCATTTATATGTGAGGCAGGGCATCACAGAGATCGATCTTTGGGATCCTTGGGATCTTGCGAATGCTGTGTGCATATTTCAAAGAAATGAAGTATCCGCGGGGGGGGGGGGTGGCCAAAATGCCCTTGTTTAGTTTCGTTTGGGCTCTCTCGCGCTCTCTCTCTCTCTTACACACTCTTTCTAGCTCTCTCTCTCTCTCTCTCTCTCACACACACACACACACACACACACACTTATGTCCAGCCATCTCTCAAGGTATTCGCTTATTCTTTCATTTATATGTGAGGCAGGGCATCACAGAGATCGATCTTTGGGATCTTGCGAATGCTGTGTGCATATTTCAAAGAAATGAAGTATCCGCGGGGGGGGGGGGGTGGCCAAAATGCCCTTGTTTAGTTTCGTTTGGGCTCTCTCTCTCTCTCTCTCACACACTCTTTCTAGCTCTCTCTCTCTCTCTCTCTCTCTCTCACACACACACACACACACACACACTTATGTCCAGCCATCTCTCAAGGTATTCGCTTATTCTTTCATTTATATGTGAGGCAGGGCATCACAGAGATCGGTCTTTGGGATCCTTGGGATCTTGCGAATGCTGTGTGCATATTTCAAAGAAATGAAGTATCCGCGGGGGGGGGGGGGTGGCCAAAATGCCCTTGTTTAGTTTCGTTTGGGCTCTCTCGCGCTCTCTCTCTCTCTTACACACTCTTTCTAGCTCTCTCTCTCTCTCTCTCTCTCACACACACACACACACACACTTATGTCCAGCCATCTCTCAAGGTATTCGCTTATTCTTTCATTTATATGTGAGGCAGGGCATCACAGAGATCGATCTTTGGGATCTTGCGAATGCTGTGTTTATATTTCAAAGAAATGAAGTATCCGCGGGGGGGGGGGTGGCCAAAATGCCCTTGTTTAGTTTCGTTTGGGCTCTCTCTCTCTCTCTCTCTCTTACACACTCTTTCTAGCTCTCTCTCTCTCTCTCTCTCTCTCACACACACACACACACACACACACTTATGTCCAGCCATCTCTCAAGGTATTCGCTTATTCTTTCATTTATATGTGAGGCAGGGCATCACAGAGATCGGTCTTTGGGATCCTTGGGATCTTGCGAATGCTGTGTGCATATTTCAAAGAAATGAAGTATCCGCGGGGGGGGGGGGGTCGCCAAAATGCCCTTGTTTAGTTTCGTTTGGGCTCTCTCGCTCTCTCTCTCTCTTACACACTCTTTCTAGCTCTCTCTCTCTCTCTCTCTCTCTCTCTCTCTCTCACACACACACACACACACACACTTATGTCCAGCCATCTCTCAAGGTATTCGCTTATTCTTTCATTTATATGTGAGGCAGGGCATCACAGAGATCGGTCTTTGGGATCCTTGGGATCTTGCGAATGCTGTGTGCATATTTCAAAGAAATGAAGTATCCGCGGGGGGGGGGTGTCGCCAAAATGCCCTTGTTTAGTTTCGTTTGGGCTCTCTCGCTCTCTCTCTCTCTTACACACTCTTTCTAGCTCTCTCTCTCTCTCTCTCTCTCTCTCTCTAACACACACACACACACACACATACACTCTTTTCTATCCAGCCATCTATCAAGGTATTCGCTTATTCTTTCATTTATATGTGAGGCAGGGCATCACAGAGATCGATCTTTGGGATCTTGCGAATGCTGTGTGCATATTTCAAAGAAATGAAGTATCCGCGGGGGGGGGGGGGTCGCCAAAATGCCCTTGTTTAGTTTCGTTTGGGCTCTCTCGCTCTCTCTCTCTCTTACACACTCTTTCTAGCTCTCTCTCTCTCTCTCTAACACACACACACACACACACACACATACACTCTTTTCTATCCAGCCATCTATCAAGGTATTCGCTTATTCTTTCATTTATATGTGAGGCAGGGCATCACAGAGATCGATCTTTGGGATCTTGCGAATGCTGTGTGCATATTTCAAAGAAATGAAGTATCCGCCGGAGGGGGGGTGGCCAAAATGCCCTTGTTTAGTTTCATTTGGGCTCTCTCGCTCGCTCTCGCTCTCTCTCTCTCTCTCTCTCTCTGTCTGTCTCTCTCGGCAGAACGTCACAAAAAATTCAATTCAAACATGATTATCTATCAATCTACTGCGAGGCAGTGGAACAGGGGAAAAAATCTCCAAACAGTGTTTACTGTGAGGCAGAGCATCACAGAAATCTGAATTCCTACACCACTCGCTAGCTCGATCTATTGCGAGGCAGAATGTCAGAAAAATCTTGATTCGATCATAATTACCTATCCATCTCTCTCTCTCTCTCTCTCTCTCTCTCTCTCTCTCTCTCTCTCTCTCTCGGTAGAGCATCACAGAAATCTCGATTCATACACCACTATCCATCCACCCTGAGGCAGAACATCAGAAAATTCACCAAACATGATTACTTATTTCTTTAGTGCAAGGCAGAGCATCAGAAAAATCTAAAATTCCTACGCCATTATCTAACTCTTCATTCATTCATTCATTCATTCACTGAAAGGCAGACATCTCAGTTCAAACACGATTATCTATGATCGATCGATCGATCAAAAAAATCACGAATCAAAAGCAATTATTGATTTGTTTATTGTGAAGCGGAGTACCAGAAATGCCATGATTCAAACATGACTATTTCAGGGCTGGTGCTGAACACCAAAAGTGATTGTTGATAGCAAGGCAGAGCATCAGAAATATCCCACACCCACTCATGTCTCTTTCACAGATTTACATTTGCACTTGGGCGACATGGTACTGTATTCCCATCCCACACACATTAGCAGGGAGCTGGATTTCATGGAGTGCAGCCGGGACTCAAACTGCTGCTTTCTCCATCCATAGGGATGCCTATGTCAGGGGTGGGGGTGGTGTGTGCACGACCATGACAAGCCCCAGATGGGACTTTTTTTTTTTTTTCCTTAATCAAGGTTGGTATCACGGATGGACATCTTCCTTATAATCCTAATTTACAGTCATCGATGCCACTGGATGGGGGCCGCGGCGGGGTGTGGTGGGGTGCGGTGGGGCGCGGCGGGGCGGGGCGGGGCGCGGCGGGTGGGAGAAGTCATTTGAACTCAAAATGGAGTCTTTAGTGCCAGAGTGTCAGGAGCCATTTTGAATCTAAAAGGAAGGTCAATAGGTGCAGAAATTGAACACTGGGTGGCGGGTCAGCACCCAGGTCTGCTCAATCCTAGTGATCTTTGGAAAGCTGAAAATGCTAAGGGTGAAAAACACCGGAGTGAGGCAGTTGGGGAGGGGGGTGTCATTATGCCCTGGTGAGTTACGTTTGGGATGCCTGCCGCTTTGAGTTCTGCTTGGCTGCTCTGCTTAACATACAGCTTCCCATGAATAGGTCCTGGGAGCACCTTTTCCTTATATGAAGGGAGAGAGATGACATAGATAGGAGAGCCAGGAACCAGTGGATGAAAACAATCTCCCTCCCTCCCTCCCTCCCTCCCTCCCTCCCTTCCTTCCAACACGGCTATCTATCTATCTATCTATCTATCTAGAGCATCCGGAAAAAAAATCACAATTCAAAAATGAATGTTGATTTATTTGGAGGCAGAGCATCAAAAAGTACCAATTCAAACTCTGTCATCTATCTATCTATCTATCTATCATGAGGCAGAATGCCCAAAAAAATCACGATTCAAAAATTTTCCTTCCTTCCTTCCTTCCTTCCTTCCTTCCTTCCTTCCTTCCTTCCTTCCTTCCTTCCAAGGCAGAGTACCAGAAAAATCATGCATCTGGACTCAAAATGGAATCTTTCCTACCAGGATAGCGGAGCCCTTTTGAATCTAAAAGGAAGGTCAGTAGGTGCAGAAATTGAACACTACGTGTTCTAAATCAATCAAGCCATCTTAAGAAATAAGTGCCCCACAGTAGGTGGGACTGGACCAGGTCAAGACATTTTAGCAAGAAGTAGGAAGAGCCCACACTCTGATATAAGATGCTAATGTTCCAAGTGGTATTTTATTTATTTATTTTTTAAGTACTTCTCCAGGGTACCTGTCTTCAGAAATTTTTCTTTCATAAGATCTATTTATTAGGTAGGAAGGAAGGAAGGAAGGAAGGAAGGAAGATTGCTTTTTTTTTTTTTTAGTTATGTATTGGAAACAGTTATAGAGAGGCAGAGACAGAGACAGAGACAGAGTCTTCCATCCCCTGGTTCACCTCCAGATGGCTGCAATGGCCGGAGCCATGCTGATCCAAAGCCAGGAGCCAGGAGCTTCTTCCAGGTCACCCACATGGGTGCAGGGGCCCGAGGAGGACTTGGGCCATCTTCTGCTGCCTTCCCACACCATAGCAGAGAGCTGGATCGGCCCCAATACAGCGCAATCTTTATTTTTAAAAAAAATGTTAAAAGATTTATTTATTTGGGGCGGGCGCTGCAGTGCAGCGGGTTAATGCCCTGGCCTGAAGCACCAGCATCACATAGGAGTGCCATCAGATGGAAGACCTCTCTCTGCCTCTCCTCTCTCTGTGTGACTCTGACTTTCAAGTAAATGAAAAACTCTGAAAAAAAAAATAGATCTATTTATTTATTTATTTACTTACTTACTTACTTACTTATTTGAAAGAGTTACACAGAGAGAGGAGAGGCAGAGAGAGTGAGAGAGGTCTTTTGTCTGATGGTTCACTCCCCAATTGGCTGCAATGGCTGGAACTGCGCAGATCTGAAGCCAGGAGCCAGGAGCTTCTTCTGGGTCTTGCATGGGGGGGTGTAGGGGCTCAAGGACTCGGGCCATCTTCCACTGCTTTCCCGGGCCATAACATAGAGCTGGATTGGAAGAGGAGCAGCCGGGACTCAAAACTGGCACACATAGGGGATGCTGGCGCTTCAGGCCAAGGCGTTAACCCGCTGCACCGCAGCAGCGCCGGCCCCCAGTGCAATCTTTCTTAAAAAAAAAAAAAAAAAAAAAAAAGAAAGAAAGAAAGAAAGAAAGAAAGAAAGAAAGAAAGAAAGAAAAAAAATCTCAAGGGGACTCGGCTCAGCTGTGACTCCGTGATCTGCTAATATGAGATCTATTTCCAGTCCCTCCTCTTCCATTTCCAATCCAGCTCCTTGCTAATTCACCTGGAAAGCCACGGGAAGATTGACCCACTACTTGAACCAGCTGGGAGATGTGGGACAGATGAAACTCCTGGCACCTGCCTCCTGGATTTGCCCTGGCCACCCAGAGCCCATCCAGCAGATGGAAGACCTCTGTTTCTCTCCCAACCCTCAGCCAGTTACCCCATACCTTTTCCACATACATAAGGATAAATTAAATTTAAAAAGAATTGGCTAACTAAGTCTCTGAAAAGGGGGGGGAGGGGGATGGGCTGGCCCTGGGCATAGTAGGTTAAGCATCTGCCAGTGTGTGTGGCTCCATGCTCTGATATGAGATGCTGATGTCCCAAATGGTGTTTTTTTTTTTTAATTTATTTATTTTTTTGACAGGCAGAGTAGACAGAGAGAGAGAGACAGAGAGAAAGGTCTTCCTTTGCCGTTGGTTCACCCTCCAATGGCCGACGCGGCTGTCGCGTTGTGGCCGGCGCACCGCGCTGATCCGAAGGCAGGAGCCAGGTGCTTCTCCTGGTCTCCCATGGGGTGCAGGGCCCAAGCACTTGGGCCATCCTCCACTGCACTCCCGGGCCACAGCAGAGAGCTGGCCTGGAAGAGGGGCAACCGGGACAGAATCCGGCGCCCCTGGCCGGCGCCGCGGCTCACTAGGCTAATCCTCCGCCTTGCGGCGCCGGCACACCGGGTTCTAGTCCCGGTTCGGGCACCGATCCTGTCCCGGTTGCCCCTCTTCCAGGCCAGCTCTCTGCTGTGGCCAGGGAGTGCAGTGGAGGATGGCCCAAGTGCTTGGGCCCTGCACCCCATGGGAGACCAGGAGAAGCACCTGGCTCCTGCCTTCGGATCAGCGCGGTGCGCCGGCCACAACGCGACAGCCGCGTCGGCCATTGGAGGGTGAACCAACGGCAAAAAGGAAGACCTTTCTCTCTGTCTCTCTCTCACTGTCCACTCTGCCTGTCAAAAATAATAATAATAATAATAATAATAATAATAATAATTAAAAAAAAAAAAAAGAATCCGGCGCCCCGACAGGGACTAGAACCCGGTGTGCCGGCGCTGCAAGGCGGAGGATTAGCCTAGTGAGCCGTGGCGGCGCCGGCCTTGTGTTTTTTTTGTGTTTTTTTTTTTTTTTTAAGAGCTTCTCCAGAGTACCTGACTTCAGGAATTTTTATTTTGTAAGATCTATTTATTTGAAAGAAAGGAAGGAAAGATAGATTTATTTATTTATTTAAAACACAGAGTTACAGAGAGGCAGAGGCAGAGAGAGGCAGAGTCTTCCATCCCCTGGTTCACTGCCCAGATGGCTGCAATGGCTGGAGCTACGCCGCTCCAAAGCCAGGAGCCAGGAGCTTCTTCCCAGTCTCCCACGTGGGTGCAGGGGCCCAAGGACTTGGGCCATCTTCTACTGCTTTCCCAGGCCATAGCAGAGAGCTGGATTGGCCCCAGTACAGTGCAATCTTTAAAAAAATAATAATAATGATAATAATCTTGGGCTGGCGCGTGGCTCACTAGGCTAATCCTCCACCTTCGGCGCCAGCACACCGGGTTCTAGTCCCGGTTGGGGTGCCAGATTCTGTCCCGGTTGCTAGTCTTCCAGTCCAGCTCTCTGCTGTGGCCTGGGAAGGCAGTGGAGGATGGCCCAAGTCCTCCCTTGGGCCCTGCACCCATAAGGGAGACCAGGAGAAGCACCTGGCTCCTGGCTTCGGATCGGTGCAGCGCGACAGCCGCAGCGGCCCTTGGCGGGTAAACCAACAGAAAAGGAAGACCTCTCTCTCTCTCTCTCTCTCTCTCTCTCTCTCTCTCTCTCTTTTGACAGGCAGAGTGGACAGTGAGAGAGAGAGGCAGAGAGAAAGGTCTTCCTTTTGCCATTGGTTCACCCTCCAATGGCCGCCGCGGCTGGCGCGCTGCGGCCGGCGCACCTCGCTGTTCCGAAGGCAGGAGCCAGGTGCTTATCTTGGTATCCCATGGGGTGCAGGACCCAACCACTTGGGCCATCCTCCACTGCACTCCCTGGCCATAGCAGAGAGCTGGCCTGGAAGAGGGGCACCGGGACAGAATCCGGCGCCCCGACCGGGACTAGAACCCGGTGTGCCGGCGCCACTAGGCAGAGGATTAGCCTGTTGAGCCATGGCGCTGGCCGGAAGGGAAGAAGAAGGAAAAAAAAAAAATCTTAAGGGGGCTCAGCTCAGCTGTGACTCTGTGATCCACTAATATGAGGTCCATTTCCAATCCAGCTCCTTGCTAATTCACCTGGAAAGCAACGGGAAGATTGACCTACTACTTGGGTCCCCGAGCCCAGCTGGGAGATGTGGGACAGATGAAGCTCCTGGCACTTGCCTCCTGGATTTGCCCTGGCCACCCAGAGCCCATCCAGCAGATGGAGGATCTCTCTTCCCCTCCCAACTCTCAGACAATCACCTCATAAACTCTTTCACATAAATAAGAGTGAGTTAATTTTAAAAAAGAATTGGCCAATTAAGTCTCTGAAGGGGGGGGGGGGATTGGGCTGACCCTGGGGCATAGTAGGTTAAGCATCTGCCTGTGGCTCCAGTTTGAGATGGAAGGGCTCTCTGTAACTCTGACTCTCCGGTAAAAAAAATAAAAAAAAAAAAAATAAAGATAAAAATATTTCAAAAAAGAATTACTATTATTATTATTATTATTATTATTATTATTAGGGGGCCTGTGCTGTGGTGTAGCAGGTAAAACTGCCACAAGCAGTGCCGGCATCCCATATGGGCTCCCGTTCAAATCCCATCCCATCCCAGCTGGCTGCTCTCTGCTGTGGTCCGCAAAAACAGTAAAAGGTGGCCCGAGTCCTTCTGCCCCTGCACTCCCACGGGAGACATGGAAAAAGCTCAGGCTCCTGGCTTCGTATTGGTGCAACTCAGGGTGTTTCGACCACCTGGGATGTGAACTGGTGGGTGGGAGACCTCTGCCTCTGCCTCTCTGTAACTGGCTTAACCACACTGGTCCTGTGTGTAGAAATTTGCTGGCATCACAACTTGTATGAATGAAGCAGATTTCATAATATAAAGACACTGCTGGGACTGGCATTGTGGTGCATCAGGTACAGCAGCCGCCTGTGACCCCCCAGCATCTCACATGGGCACCAGTTTGAGCCTTAGCCGCTCCAGTTCCAATCCAGCTCCCTGATAATGGCCTGGGTGGTGGCATCAGAGGATATCCCAAGTCCTTAGGCACCTGGAAGAAGCTCCTGGTTCCTGGGTTCATCGTGGCCCAACCCTGGCCATGGTGGCCATCTGTGGGAGTGAACCTGATGTCTCACATTCTCTCTCCCCCACCCCATCTCTATCTATCTCTATCTCTCTCTCTGTTTTTCACCTTGCACATAAGCAAGCAAATAGGCTAATACAGAAGGATCTGTGAGCAGAGATGCATCTGGCAGCAGCCTCGTATGTTCGGGCCAAAGAACAACTGGTAAGTTAAACATGCCTGTGGATGGGCTCATGGTGGAATACACCAGTGTGGACCTATGCCCAAGAAGAAAAAGAAAAAAATATATACTTGTGCCTTCTTCCTAGTTATAGAATATTCTCTGGATAAGCTAAGATGTTCCAGGGTAGGAGCAAAAGGGCAGGGAGGAAAGCTGTGTTCCTGGCATCCCTGGCCAGTTATTTCACTCCCCTGCCCCGTGCCCTCTTCCTAGGCCAGAGTCAGGGCAGAGGTGCCCATGGGGACAGACATGGGGGGAGGACACACACCCTCCCTGAATGAATCTTGTCTCCTCCAACACCTATCCTGCCACTGTGATGACTTTGCAAGGCACAGCTGAAGAGAGAAACTGGTAGCCTGGCCTTGGGAATCTACTTGCCACACCCACCCACCCTCAATGACTTGGAATCTGCCTCATTCAATTGGCTTCATTCAAATGCAGAAGAAACAGCCCAGAGCTTTTTTCTCTGTGAATGGGTTTCCCTTTCTCTTCTCCTCAGCCGCCTCCCCCCCCCCACCCCCCCCACCCCCGCGCGCCTCAGGCCTTTGTCAGTGAATGGCCAACTTTCCCTGCTCCTCCAGAATGCTGCCTTTCTGGGGCAAAGGTCAGTCAGTCAGTCCCCTTAACGATGACGGCTACCACAGCTGAAACCCTGCCTTGAAGGCTGACATCTTTTTTTTTCTTTACGGCCTGGGGTGTGTTTGCTTGAGATAGAGTGTGCACATGTGTCTTTCAGAGGAGACAGAACCAGTGCAGTGGAATGCCAAGCAGATTCTCTTGCCGTTCTGGAATTCTGGCAGTCACGGGACAGAAGGCTAGCAGGGGATGATTTTGACGACAGACAGACAGACACCTCTGCTGAGCTGTGCTTGCTCTGGGGAGGAGGGACAGATTATGGTCATTCGCCTTTGGGTTTCACGAGCACTTCTCATTCTCCCCCCTGCTTCCCGTGGAAATCCACAGTCCCCCTCCGTGAGCCCAGGGTATCAGTGACCTCACGTGCCTTCTCAGCACCCTAACACAAGAGGTAGTTGGACAAATGTGAAGGAATCGCAGAGGAAGACTTGTTATGGCACGATGAGTGGGCGGGCGAGGTGGGGTTGGGGGCCATAGGGGGATATGGCTGTCGTTGGGCAAATAGGAAGGGTAGTGTCTGACAAATACCCCAAAGTGTTTAGGCTCCTGCTGCGCATGTGGGAGATCTGGATGCAGTCTCTGACCCAGCTCCAGCCTGTGTGTGTGTGTGTGTGTGTGTGTGTGTCCTCCTCTCCCTCCTTATTTTAAAAATAAAAATAGGCCTACAGCAACGAACGTGACCGTGACGTGAGCGTACCAAATGTCATGGAACTGTGCGGTTGAACATGTTTCCGACGGGAGTAGATTTCACACGAGCGAGGAAGTTTTCTGGCTTTGTCGAGTGGGGATGTGAGGGATGTGAAAATCTGACAGTGCAGCCATTTGGAGCATCAGAAAAGAAGCACTGTAAATGACTGTGGGTCCTGTGACAAAGAGTGAAAGGAGATTTTTCAACAATCCATACCCCGGGGGCCGGCGCCGGCTCACTAAGCTAATCCTCCATCTGTGGCGCCGGCACACCAGGTTCTAGTCCCGGTCAGTCGGGGTGCCGGATTCTGTCCCGGTCGCCCCTCTTCCAGTCCAGCTCTCTGCTGTGGTGACCCGGGAGTTCAGTGAAGGATGACCCAGGTCCTTGGGCCCGCACTCACGTGGGAGGCCAGGAGGAAGCACCTGGCTCCTGGCTTCGGATCGACATATATATATATATATATATATATATATACACATTATACATATAATTATATATAATATGTAATAGACAGCATATTATATAATATATATCACATAATATATTATAATATTTGTAATACATTATATATGATACATATATATATAATATAATATGATATATACTATATATTATATAATATATGATATATTATCTTTAATATAATATATTTTGTATAATCATATATTATTATATAATATAATATATTTATAATATATATAATTATATATAATATAATATGTATGATATATATTTATATGATGTAATGTGATATATTATATTATTATATATTAAATATTCATATATTTTATTCATATTCATATATTTTATTTTACGTGTATTATATATATATATGTATATGTATATACACACGCATACACAGAGGAAGTCGGTTCTGTCCGCATCCTAAAAGAAGTTCACAGAATTACCTAGTCTGTTATAGTGCGGTGACACAAGATTGGTGCTGCTGCTGTACATGGTCACTCGGATGTTTCGTGTGTCACAGAAATTTTGTCAAAGGCAGCGATAGGACAGATGAGCAGCCGTGGGACAGCCACCACTAGTATGTTCCTTCATTTTGGCGGTGTTGTGAGGGAATTTGCAAAGGTGGGCATGTTGTAGAGAGCTGTAGTTTGAAGAGGTGGGGAGTGAAACCAGCAGATGGAAGCAATCTCTCTTTCTGTGTGTTTCTCTCTACCCCCCCCCCACACACACTTTACCTTTCCGATTCAGAAATAAATAAATAAATGAATCTTAAAAAACTTGAAGAAATAGGCCGGCGCCGCGGCTCACTAGGCTAATCCTCTGCCTTGCGGCGCCGGCACACCGGGTTCTAGTCCCGGTTCAGGCACCGATCCTGTCCCGGTTGCCCCTCTTCCAGGCCAGCTCTCTGCTGTGGCCAGGGAGTGCAGTGGAGGATGGCCCAAGTGCTTGGGCCCTGCACCCCATGGGAGACCAGGAGAAGCACCTGGCTCCTGCCTTCGGATCAGCGCGGTGCGCCGGCTGTAGCGTGCCGGCCGTGGCGGCCATTGGAGGGTGAACCAACGGCAAAGGAAGACCTTTCTCTCTGTCTCTCTCTCTCTGTCTCTCTGTCTCTCTCTCTCTCTCTCTCTCTCTCTCACTATCTGCCTGTCAAAAATAAATTTAAAAAAAAAAAACTTGAAGAAATAATGTGTGATGTGTGGTGGGCGTTCGGATCAACGGTTAGAGTTTTCGGCATGGGGTGCTCCCGTTTCATGCAGTGGACATGGGTTCGATTCCTGACTCTCCTCTGATTCAAGCTTTCTGCAGGGGCATGGGCATGCCCTGGGAGGCAGCAGGTGAGGTTTCAAGTACTTGGCTCCCTGACATCTATGTGTGGGGATCGTTAGAAAGCCCCATGGTGAAAAAATAGAGTCAGACGCTATTGGGTGTGAGTGATGGGAACTGTCAGTGCTGCACGCCAGAATCTCCACTGGTGGGGAGCTAGAGTAAAAAATCCAATCCAGGTACTCCAGTGGGAGAGGTGGATCATCTTAATGATTAGTTGAAGATAGTTGAAGATTCCATCCCACAATCCATCACTTTCTTTTCACTTTTTAATGGATTACATACTTATTGGAGAGGCAGCATTACAGAGACAGGGAAGGAGAGAAGGAGGAGGAGGAGAATGAGAGAAGAGAGAGAGAGAGAGAGAGAGAGAGAGAGAGAGAGAGAGAGAGAGATGCGAGCATTGTGGGGCATCTGGTTAAGCTGGATCAGTCCTGCCTGGACCAGGTGGCACTCAAACCCATGCTGCTGTGGGATGCCAGCATTGCAGGCAGAGGCTTGAGACCAAGGAACCGCTTCCTAGGCCCCTGAGGTTGCCACTGCCTGCGATGCCAGAGTCCAACTCCCTGCTAATGTGCTTGGGAAGATAGCAAAAGATGGCCTGAGTGCTTGGGCCCCTGCACCTATACGGGAGACCTCGATGAAGTTCCAAGCTCCTGGGTTTGGCCTGGCCCAGCCCAGGCTGTTGTAGTTCCATTTGTGGGAGTGAGCCGACTGTCTCTGTAACTACCTTTCGAGTAAATCAATACATCTTTCTGTGTAAAGAAAAGAAGGAGAACCTGGTTGGTGACAGACATCTTTGAGACTACCGGTTATTTTTAAGCAGGAGGTTTCTGGGAATAAAGCGGATACTGTCGATAGCCCTACCTGGACTCTCTTTGGACAGGTCTCTGTGGATGTGGAGTCGATGGGGAAGGAGGGAGGCAGGTAAGGAAGGAGGGAGGATTCAGTGTGAAATTTCTGCTTCCCTTCGTCTTCACCGGGCCCTCACTCCGCGCGAGCCGAGCCGAGCCGAGCTGAGTCTCTCTTGCCTGAGGCTCGCGCACCACCTAGCGGCCACAGTATTGAACACGGGTTTGGTGAGGCAGAGCTAAGATGGAGTCACAACTTCCAGGGCCAGCGGGCGGTTGGGGGTGGGGGCTTGTTTGGCGCAGGCTGGGTGCGGAGCGCCTTTGGACTTCCTCCTTTGGAAGCTGCTGGCGTGCCTTTGGATGGGGCTGGCCCATCTGAGACTGGAGACTGGGGTCGGTCGGTCTCCCTCCCCACCCCCACCCGCCCCGAGTCTCCCCTTCTTCACCTGGAAAGGTGGAAGAAGAAAGTTGTTTGTTCTGAACGACATCGACCCCGGATTTTGTCCCCATAGGAAACCGTAGACACGACTGCCCTGTGGATTTTCTGACTTGGGTGCCTGGATTCAAAAAGAAAGAAAGAAAGAGAGAGAGAGAGAGAGAGAGAGAGAGAGAGAGAGAGAGAGAGAGAGAGAGAGAGAAAGAAAGAAAGAAAGAAAGAAAGAAAGAAAGAAAGAAAGAAAACTAGTGTCTGGGTCTTCTTCTCCCTTAAGGAGACTATGGCCCAGACCTGACCTCTAATTTGATCAGGCAACCCCCCTCTCGCCCGTGCTTTGGTTCCCTTGACTGAATTTTTCTCATTGTCCTCCGTGCCTGCGGCTTTGGCTGCCACGTGTAGAGAATGATATCTACCCCAAAAGGAAGGCCTCAAAGGCCGCCTGAGGAGCGATGTTTCTCTGTGATCTACTTCTATTTGTTGCTCCTCATCTTCCCCCCCAGTCCCAGGGGAGCGAGCCTTGGGAGCCAGAAGACTTCTTCTCCCAGGTGGGTTCCAGAGACCTGACATCCCTCCCTGCCCTGGTGTTCCAGGGTGGGTGGTCAAGCTGCAGTCAAAATGTGTGTATGGTGCACTGGTTTATTTTGGTATGTCATTGTGACAGACTCACAGACACACACACACATGCGCGCGCACACACACACGTAGCTCTGAAGGGCTCTCTCCATCTCCACACACACGCATACACGTACACACAGGTCTGACTGGGTGTGTTGTTTCTCTGGAACACTTGGAAGGCCATTTTAGGGGCAGTGCCTTCCCAGGCACAGAGGAGAGTGGATGAGAACTTCTCAGGAGCAAAACCCCTCTTGGAATGGGAGGGTGAGTGGTGCTGCGGTGTCTCTTGGGGTGCGGTGGCTGGCTCTCCCCTGCTTCTTTCTGTGCCTCACCGGAGGGAGCAGAAGCTTCTTGTGGGCTGAGCTGGATCCTGTGTGCCCAGACGCTGCTCACTGTGCAGCCATTTCTGCTCATGTGCTGGGAAGGGGAAGCCAGGCCAGGCTCCTGTCCTGTTTCCCAGAGACCCAGTCTGCTCTCTTCCTCCTCTGACCCCTACCTGCTGATGGGGAGCAGAGTAAAGTGCTCGCTCTCTCTCTCTCCCTCTCCTTGCTCTCTCTGGAAGACTGTCCTCCCTTCTTTCACATCTCTGATCCACTGCCATTCCACCTCCTTTCTGCCCCCAAAAGAGGTCCTTGGCTCCCCTAAGATCTTAGAAGAAAGACAGATAGAGGCCGGCGCCATGGCTCACTAGGCTAATCCTCTGCCTGCGGCGCTGGCACCCTGGGTCCTAGTCCCAGTCGGGGCACTGGATTCTGTCCCGGTTGCTCCTCTTCCAGTCCAGCTCGCTGCTGTGGCCCAGGAGTGCAGTGGAGGATGGCCCAAGTGCTTGGGCCCTGCACCCGTAAGGGAGACCAGGAGAAGCACCTGGCTCCTGGCTTCGGATTGGTGCAGCACGCTGGCCTGGCCGTAGCGGCCATTTGGGGGGGGGGGTGTGAACCAACGGAAGTAAGACCTTTCTCTCTGTCTCTGTCTCTCTCTCTCTCTCACTGTCTAACTCTGCCTGTCCAAAAAAAAAAAAAAAAAAAAAAAAAAAAAAAAAAAAAGAAATTTTTTTTCTTATTTTTCTTTTTTTTCTTTTTTGGTTCACCCTCCAATGGCCACCGCGCTGGCTGGCGCACCGCGCTGGTCTGAAGGCAGGAGCCAGATGTTTCTCCTGGCCTATTGAGCCTATTGAGCCGTGGTGCCGGCTAAAAGACAGAAATTTAAAGCTAGCTAGTGGGAGCTAGGCAGCGTTGTGGCACAACAGGTTAAAGACAATGTCAGCGGAAGATGGGCCAAGTAGTTGTGTCCTTGTCACCCACAATGGTGACCCAGATGGAGTTCCTGGCTGCTGGCTTTGGCCTAGCCCAGCCTCAGCTGCTGTGGGCATTTGGGAAATGAATGAGTGGATGGAAGATCTCTCTCTCTCTCTCTCCCTCTCTCTCTCTCCCCCACCACCTCTCCTACCTCTCCTCTCTCCCCCCTCTCTCTATCCTTCTCTTTGTCACTGCATTTCACATAAAAAAGAAAGAAAAATTGCATAAATCAACGTATCTCTCCAAGAAACATAGAAAGCCGGGCAGGTTTGTTGTGCTTCCACCCTGCCTCCCGGTCTTCCAGTGGTGACCCTTCGCATTTCCTTTCAACTCCTGGTGGTGGAAGGAGACACACATCGAGGAGATACTGGGCCATCCTTTATAACAGTACTACCTAGGGAGGGAGGGCGGGCCGTCCCGGCTGGAGACAGTGATTGCATTGAAGAAAGTGAGAGTGTGAGTGTGAGTGTGTGCCTGTGTTCCTGTCTGGCCCAGCTACCAGCTAACGGGAGGCCCTCCCGCTCATCATTGGATGAGATTTCTGGAGAGCCAGGCCTGGAGAAACGTGGCCCAAGGGTGTGTGTGTGTGTGTGTGTGTGTGAGAGAGAGAGAGAGAGAGAGAGAGAGAGAGAGAGAGAGAGAGAGAATCTGGAGCTGACTCACGGGCCTGGGACCCAGTGTCATTCCCCATTCACCTTCCTCCCTCGGCCTCCTCTGCCCTGTCCTGCCCTTCATCCCCCCCTTCCTCCCCACCCACCCCCGCCGAGAGAACCAAAGCTCTCTACGGCGATACTCGCGCGCCACCTAGCGACCACAGTATCAGATCGGGCACGGTGGCCGGTGAAAGCCAAAATGGCGCTGGCGACTAAACAGTGTCCTGAGTATCGCGAGGCTTCGGGGTGGAGGCTGCGCAGTGGTTGGGGGCCTGTTTAGCACATGCGCGGTGTGGAGCACAGGCGAGCTTTCTGCTGTGGGGTGGGCGGCGGGGGGGGGGCATTTTTCTCTGGGCTGGGGCGCCGCCGCCGCCGCCGCTGCCGCCGCGCCGCCGCGCTGCCGCGAGAAGGGTGGGGAGCTGGCCGGGGGCGGGGAGCGGGCTGTGACTGGGGGTCGGCTCTTGGGTCCTTGGGCGCCACCCTGGGTGATCTGAGTCCCCTGTGGGTCACCGTTGGCGTCTTTCTTTCTCTTTCTTTCTTTCTTTCTTTCTTTCTTTCTTTCTTTCTTTCTTTCTTTCTTTCTTCCTTCCTTCCTTCCTTCCTTCCTTCCTTCCTTCCTTCCTTCCTTCCTTCTTTTATGTTCTCTTTCTCAGTTTATTCCCTGTTGTCTCTTGCTCTCGTGCTGTTCCCCGCTCGTCCGTGTGTCTGTCCGTCTCCTTCTAGCTTCTTTCTCTTTCTCACGACTTTATTTCTCACTCCCCCTTTGACTTGATATTCTTTGCCCTTTCTTATTTTTTCTTCCCACTTGCTTGCCTTCTCTCTCTCTGTCTCTGTCTCTGTCTCTCTGTCTCTTTCTCTCTCGTCTTTTTAAATCTTCATGCTCTCTCCTCTCTTCCTTATTTTGGTTTCATTTTTGTCTCCCACCTTCCCTCATGTGTTTCCTCTCTTTGTCGTGTCCTCGTGTCCTCACGGTTTTCTTTCTAAACTTCCTCTAAACTTCCATTCCTTCTTTTCCCCATTTTTTACGTTTTCTTTCTCTCTTCTTAGTTTTTGTCTTTCTGTTCGTCCTCCTTTTTTTTTCTTCTTACTCCAATTTCTCTCTCTCTCTCTCTCTCTCGTGTTCTTTCAATGTTTTCCCCTCTTTTTAATTCTCTCTGCCACTCTCTTGTCTTTTCTTCCTCCTTTCCTTTCCTTCCTTCACCTTTGGGTGGCCAAGTGGACTTTTTAAAGAAGTCTTTAGATTCCCAGGGTCACTGGGAAGAACGCACAGTCCTGAGTGCAACACGATTCTCATCAATTCTTATGTGAATGTGATATCAATACAAAGAGAAGAGGTTCGATGTAGTTCACAGATACAAAAAATAAGAATATGACACACTCCACTCCACTCCACTCCCCCCTCGCCCCCCCCCCCCGTTTTTTAAAACTTCTGTGTAAATAGTGATCTGTGGAGTGTATCCCAGGCAATAGTGAAGCCCATGGATGGCCTCTGCCACAGATGGTGTGCTGCCAGAGGATGAGCCTCCTTCCCGATGCCCCCCTCTCCCTCCCCACACACACCCCGTGAGCCAAGAGAAGACGAAGACCCCCTCCCTGGGGGTCTGACAGGCTGACTCCCGGAGCCAGGTGAGGCCAGACCTGTCTTTGGGAGGCACTTCATGCTCTGAGATTTCCAGCCTGCTGAGTCCCAACCCTCGGCTGTGTGGGCACCTATGCCCCACAGCCTTTGTGGTTATGCAGACACCTGCCCCCGACCCCCTCCACACACTCTCTGCCCCCGGGCAGCCGAGAAACACGTTCTGAGCGTCCCCCTGCCGCCTGGATGCATCCAGCTGGCTGTCCCTTGGTTCCTCGGTGTCGGTTGTTGGACTCCACCTGGTGGCCGCCTTGATATGGCTGTCGCGGGCTCCGGAGCCGGCAAGGGATGACAAGTGGCCGAGGAGCCCGAGACAGAGTGTGACAAAGTCCCTAAGCTGCAGGAAGGACTGTCCCTGCCCTGCTGGGACCTGGGGGCCTGATGTATTGGTCGGAGATTGGGCCTGGAGGATGGCAAGTGAGCAGGCGGAGGCTGTGGAGGGAGGCGGGCGTCGCCTCGCGCCTGAACGTGGCTAGACTGGGGTGGCGCTACTGTTGGCGGGTAGACCAGCACACCCTGTCACACTACGTACTGGTAGTGCTGCTGCCACCACTGCCACCAACTGCAGAGACCGACCGGAGATGTCGATCTGTGGGCGGCAGAGGGAAGGGTGCCTTGGCCTGGGACTTTGTTTTTCCTTTTTTTTTTTTTTTTTTTTCTTTCTTCTTTCTTCGAAGTCCTTCTGCACTTGGGCCTAACCCTAATTACTTGCTACTTGCCACTAAGGAAGGTCTGGACTGTTTTGTTTTTTTGTTTTGTTTTGTTTTGTTTTGTTTTTTTCCCCAAAGTCCCCCTTCAGGGAGTGATCGAAGGTCGCTTTTTTTTTTTTTTTTTCCCCCTTTGACAGGCAGAGCGGACAGTGAGAGAGAGAGACAGAGAGAAAGGTCCTCCGTTGCCATTGGTTCACCCTCCAATGGCTGCCACGGCCAGTGCGCTGCGGCCGGCGCACCACGCTGATCCGAAGGCAGGAGCCAGGTGCTTCCTTCTGGTCTCCCATGGGGTGCAGGGCCCAAGCACTTGGGCCATCCTCCACTGCACTCCCTGGCCACAGCAGAGAGCTGGCCTGGAAGAGGGGCAACCGGGACAGAATCCGGCGCCCCGACCGGGACTAGAACCCGGTGTGCCGGCGCCCCAAGGTGGAGGATTAGCCTATTGAGCCACGGCGCCGGCCCCTGGGTTGCCTTTTGAGGGCCAGAGGCCAGTCTACTGGAGCCCGTGTGTGTGTGAGTTAAGGATGTAGGTGGCGGGTGGCGGGTGGCGGGTGGCGGGTGGCATGCTCATGTCCCTATTCCCCCTCCCCCACCCCAGGTCGACCAGGTGGCAGAGGAGTGTGCTCTAACAGAGATGGGTGGCATTTTGGGGACAAGTGACCGGGTCCCCAAGCTCAGAGGTGGCTGTGTCCAGTGCATCAGCCCCGTGCCCTCTCGCGTGGACATTTTTATACTTGGAGTTGTGGTTTTGGACCTGCAGGTAAGTGCTGACACGCTGTTCTCTGGTGACTGTCGCCAGAGAGAGGGGACTCCGGACGTGCGTTGGGGACACGGGGACAAAGTGGGCTTCCAGTGGGCTGGTGCTCGACCGTGCTCCTTTCTGAGAGCCACCTGCTTGGGCTCGCGCGGTGGCTTGTGTGCGTTCGTCCCGGTTGTCCCGCGACGGTGATGCCACCTCCGGCCTATGGTGCCCGAGGGCGGTGGGGGTGAGGCGGGCGTCGGGTCCTCTACCCGCGTGCGCTC
This sequence comes from Lepus europaeus, assembly GCF_033115175.1. Classification (NCBI taxonomy): domain Eukaryota; kingdom Metazoa; phylum Chordata; class Mammalia; order Lagomorpha; family Leporidae; genus Lepus; species Lepus europaeus. The sequence continues at coordinate 37,024 of NW_026909244.1, forward strand.
CTTGCCGCTGGTGAGCCGATCGCCTGGTGGTTGTGACAACCCTCTGACTGAAAGGACCTCGATGAGGGGTGGCTTCATGCCACACGTGTGCGTGTCAGGCGTTCTCCGCTGGGGTTGTCTACCGCCTGCAGTGGGAGGCGGGGGCCGGCGAGGCTGCAGCGGGCCCCACTGGTGGCTGTCCTTGCCGGGTCGTGCCCCCCGCCCTCACTCCACGTGTTAAAACTCCGAGCTGACTGTGACCGATGTGGTGCTGTGGTGCTCTCCTGGGCCGGACCTAAGCTGCTCCAGATGAGGGACGGCCGTTCATGGCGAACGCTGCCGAGCCTCTCGTTCTGGCCTGCGGGCCCCTCGTTCTGCCTTCCCCACCCGTGGGTGGTGTGTGGGTAGCAGGGGTGCGGAAACCGGCCCGACCTCTGCTGTCCCCGTGCTTTTGCGCGCGGGGGGGTGCTGGGGTCCTGTGACGTGGCGGGCATCCCTCGCTGTCGCCCTGTTGTGGGCTGTGGCTGTGGAGCCTTGACTCCACGCGAGCCTGTGCGGTGCCCCTGGAGCGGTCCAGGTTGTGCCTCAGGTGCCTGAAGCCGAGTGGTGGTGTTGCTCCTGTCCCCCCAGTGCCCTCTCCCGGGTGTCGCTGCTGTGGCTGCCTCTGGCTGCTGCCTGTGCCCCTTGGGAGTGTTGGGGGGGTCGAGGCGGTAAGAGAAGGGGAGACCCGTGCGTGCTTCGCCTCGCTGGAGGGAGGCTGCCGGTGTCGTGCCGTCCCCACGTGTGTGGGGGGTATCGGCTTGGCGGGCGCATGCCTGCGTGCTTGCCACCCCCTGTGGGGTGGTGTGTGCCAGGTGTGTCGAGCGGTCGCGGCGTGGTCCGGCCCGGCTGGACGAGTGCGGGGGCTGGGAAGGGCTGTGGCGAATGGGATTGGTAATGCGCCCAGCCTGCCCTGGCCCTGGCCGCGGATGCTCAAAGTGCCATTTCTTTACCTATACCGCAGACCCCCCCCCCCCGCCCCGATTGCGTGGCCTCGGGTGGTGCTCCCTCGGTTTGCCTCCTGCCGGCCCGGCGGGGAGGGGGCAGTTGGAGTGGGGGTGTGGCCCACCTTCGGTGAGGAAAGCCTTCTCTAGCGATCCGAGAGGGGCGTGCCTTCTGATGGGGTACCGTTACCCCCTGGCCGCCGTCCCTCCTGTGCTGAGTGCGTTGGGTGGCGTGCTCCACCCGTGCGCCCCGTTTGCCCCTTCTGTTGGGGGGGGGAAGCGTAGGCGTGCTGGTGGGTCTGCCGGTCCCCGCGGTGGGGACCGGGGCGCTGCTCTTTCGGCCCTAACGGCCGCGGCCCGCGCCTCCCCCCTCCGTGTTGGGGGAGGGTCCCGCCGGGCCGGGCTGGCGGTCCGTCGCTCGTTCGTGTTTGGGGCCGGCGCGCGCGCCCGTGCGTGCGCGTGCCTTCCGTGTCACTCTCCGTGTTTGCCTTGTCGGCCGGGGCTGGGCGGGGGCGCGCGTGGTCTGTCCTGCGCGTCCCCGGGGCTGTGGCGCGAGCGGGCGGCTCCCTGCTTCCCCTGCTCGCCACCCCGGGCTGCGACTGGCCGTCATCGGGGCGGCGGTCGGCACGTGTGTTGGGCTTGGGCCCAGCCCTCTCTTCCCCCTCGGCCGCGTGGTCGCCCCTGGGGAGCGTTCCCTCGGGGTCGCGGCGCTTCCCGGGAACGGGGATCCGGACGGTTGGCTGGGCGGGAGGCGGCGCGAGGGCCGTTCGGCGTGTGCGGTTGTTGGCGACGTCGCGTGGAGGCGCCCCGGCGGCGGGGCTCCCGGGTGCGCGTGGGAGAAGACGCGGAGGGTCGCCGGAGGCGGGCTCCGGTGTCCCTGGCCGTCGCGGGGCCGCCCTGGCGTGTGGCGGTGCGATCCCGTGTCCGTTTCCCCGGCGGGGTCCGGCTTTTGTGGCCCGAGGCGATTCCCGCGTCCTCTCCCTCGCGCCTCCGGTGCCTCGCCCTCCGTGGCCCCGGTGCGGCCCCCACCCCCCCTCGCTGCCTCGGCGGGCTGGGCCGTTCGCCCTCCCCCCCTCCGGGGGAGGGTGGACTCTTTGAAGGCTCTGCTCCCCGCGTGCCTGTGGGGGCTTTGTGGGGTTGGGGTCTGTCCGTGACCGGTGGCGGTGGCGGTGGCCGGTGGTTTTCCCCACGTGAGGACGCGTGTTGGCTGGCAGTGGCTGAGGCACGACGGCCCCCGGTTGGCCGCGTCAGGTGCCGCCTCCCCGTCCCGCGGGACCGCCCTTGCCCTCGGAGGGTGCTGGCGGTGAGATCCCGTGTGTGGTGGTGGGGGTGTGTGTGCTCTGGCGTGACTGGCCGGCTGGACGCGTGGTGAGGCCCTTCTGCCCGCACCGTCGTCGCGTGGGTGGGCCCTGGCCCTTCCCCGTCGCCCTTTGCCGCGCCTTCCTCCGTCTGCTGAGCGGCCCTGGCCCGTCTCCTTTCGCTCTCTTGCTTCTCGTCCGCTTCCCGACCCGGGTCGCCGTGACCCTGCTGTGTTTCGCCTCCCCTTGGGCCCGCCGTGTCTTGGGGGTTGGGGGTTTCGTCCCCCCCTTCCGCGTGTCGAGCCGCCCCGGGTGGCGGTGGCGCCGCTCGTCGGCTTGTTGGCGTGCGTGGGGGAAGGAGAAGGAGGAGGAGGAGGAGAGGGGGGCGTCGTCGCCCCCACCCCCCCCCCCGCTCTCCCCCGGTGGCGTCGGCGGCTCCGTGGCGGCGGTGGTGCTCGCGTGTGCGCCCTGAGCCCCGTGGGTGTGTAGTGGCCGGTTCCTCCGGGCCGTTGCGTCGTGGACTTGGTGTGGCGGCCGGTGTCGCGTGTGTGCGGGCGCCGGTCGGCCTGGGCAGGGGTGTAGGAGGGGATGTGACTCCCCTCCTTGGGTGGCGTTTGGTGTGCCCTGGTGCCACCGCGTCCCCACCCCGAGCCCCCGCGCCCGACTCCACGCCCGCCCGGGCAGGGTGTGGCTGGGGTGGGCTCCGGCCCGCCTCAA
>NW_026909244.1:52500-72500 GCF_033115175.1 Lepus europaeus
TGAAGTATCCGCGGGGGGGGGGGGGCAAAATGCCCTTGTTTAGTTTCGTTTGGGCTCTCTCTCTCTCTCTCTTACACACTCTTTCTAGCTCTCTCTCTCTCTCTCTCTCTCTCTCTCTCTCTAACACACACACACACACACACACACATATATACACTCTTTTCTATCCAGCCATCTCTCAAGGTATTCGCTTATTCTTTCATTTATATGTGAGGCAGGGCATCACAGAGATCGATCTTTGGGATCCTTGGGATCTTGCGAATGCTGTGTGCATATTTCAAAGAAATGAAGTATCCGCGGGGGGGGGGGGGTGGCCAAAATGCCCTTGTTTAGTTTCGTTTGGGCTCTCTCTCTCTCTCTCTTACACACTCTTTCTAGCTCTCTCTCTCTCTCTCTCTCTCTAACACACACACACACACACACATATATACACTCTTTTCTATCCAGCCATCTCTCAAGGTATTCGCTTATTCTTTCATTTATATGTGAGGCAGGGCATCACAGAGATCGATCTTTGGGATCCTTGGGATCTTGCGAATGCTGTGTGCATATTTCAAAGAAATGAAGTATCCGCGGGGGGGGGGGGTGGCCAAAATGCCCTTGTTTAGTTTCGTTTGGGCTCTCTCGCGCTCTCTCTCTCTCTTACACACTCTTTCTAGCTCTCTCTCTCTCTCTCTCTCTCACACACACACACACACACACACACACTTATGTCCAGCCATCTCTCAAGGTATTCGCTTATTCTTTCATTTATATGTGAGGCAGGGCATCACAGAGATCGGTCTTTGGGATCTTGCGAATGCTGTGTGCATATTTCAAAGAAATGAAGTATCCGCGGGGGGGGGGGGGTGGCCAAAATGCCCTTGTTTAGTTTCGTTTGGGCTCTCTCTCTCTCTCTCTCACACACTCTTTCTAGCTCTCTCTCTCTCTCTCTCTCTCTCTCACACACACACACACACACACACACTTATGTCCAGCCATCTCTCAAGGTATTCGCTTATTCTTTCATTTATATGTGAGGCAGGGCATCACAGAGATCGGTCTTTGGGATCCTTGGGATCTTGCGAATGCTGTGTGCATATTTCAAAGAAATGAAGTATCCGCGGGGGGGGGGGGGGTGGCCAAAATGCCCTTGTTTAGTTTCGTTTGGGCTCTCTCGCGCTCTCTCTCTCTCTTACACACTCTTTCTAGCTCTCTCTCTCTCTCTCTCTCTCACACACACACACACACACACTTATGTCCAGCCATCTCTCAAGGTATTCGCTTATTCTTTCATTTATATGTGAGGCAGGGCATCACAGAGATCGATCTTTGGGATCTTGCGAATGCTGTGTTTATATTTCAAAGAAATGAAGTATCCGCGGGGGGGGGGGTGGCCAAAATGCCCTTGTTTAGTTTCGTTTGGGCTCTCTCTCTCTCTCTCTCTCTTACACACTCTTTCTAGCTCTCTCTCTCTCTCTCTCTCTCTCACACACACACACACACACACACACTTATGTCCAGCCATCTCTCAAGGTATTCGCTTATTCTTTCATTTATATGTGAGGCAGGGCATCACAGAGATCGGTCTTTGGGATCCTTGGGATCTTGCGAATGCTGTGTGCATATTTCAAAGAAATGAAGTATCCGCGGGGGGGGGGGGGGTCGCCAAAATGCCCTTGTTTAGTTTCGTTTGGGCTCTCTCGCTCTCTCTCTCTCTTACACACTCTTTCTAGCTCTCTCTCTCTCTCTCTCTCTCTCTCTCTCTCTCTCTCACACACACACACACACACACACTTATGTCCAGCCATCTCTCAAGGTATTCGCTTATTCTTTCATTTATATGTGAGGCAGGGCATCACAGAGATCGGTCTTTGGGATCCTTGGGATCTTGCGAATGCTGTGTGCATATTTCAAAGAAATGAAGTATCCGCGGGGGGGGGGTGTCGCCAAAATGCCCTTGTTTAGTTTCGTTTGGGCTCTCTCGCTCTCTCTCTCTCTTACACACTCTTTCTAGCTCTCTCTCTCTCTCTCTCTCTCTCTCTCTAACACACACACACACACACACACACATACACTCTTTTCTATCCAGCCATCTATCAAGGTATTCGCTTATTCTTTCATTTATATGTGAGGCAGGGCATCACAGAGATCGATCTTTGGGATCTTGTCTGTCTGTCTCTCTCGGCAGAACGTCACAAAAAATTCAATTCAAACATGATTATCTATCAATCTACTGCGAGGCAGTGGAACAGGGGAAAAAATCTCCAAACAGTGTTTACTGTGAGGCAGAGCATCACAGAAATCTGAATTCCTACACCACTCGCTAGCTCGATCTATTGCGAGGCAGAATGTCAGAAAAATCTTGATTCGATCATAATTACCTATCCATCTCTCTCTCTCTCTCTCTCTCTCTCTCTCTCTCTCTCTCTCTCTCTCTCGGTAGAGCATCACAGAAATCTCGATTCATACACCACTATCCATCCACCCTGAGGCAGAACATCAGAAAATTCACCAAACATGATTACTTATTTCTTTAGTGCAAGGCAGAGCATCAGAAAAATCTAAAATTCCTACGCCATTATCTAACTCTTCATTCATTCATTCATTCATTCACTGAAAGGCAGACATCTCAGTTCAAACACGATTATCTATGATCGATCGATCGATCAAAAAAATCACGAATCAAAAGCAATTATTGATTTGTTTATTGTGAAGCGGAGTACCAGAAATGCCATGATTCAAACATGACTATTTCAGGGCTGGTGCTGAACACCAAAAGTGATTGTTGATAGCAAGGCAGAGCATCAGAAATATCCCACACCCACTCATGTCTCTTTCACAGATTTACATTTGCACTTGGGCGACATGGTACTGTATTCCCATCCCACACACATTAGCAGGGAGCTGGATTTCATGGAGTGCAGCCGGGACTCAAACTGCTGCTTTCTCCATCCATAGGGATGCCTATGTCAGGGGTGGGGGTGGTGTGTGCACGACCATGACAAGCCCCAGATGGGACTTTTTTTTTTTTTTCCTTAATCAAGGTTGGTATCACGGATGGACATCTTCCTTATAATCCTAATTTACAGTCATCGATGCCACTGGATGGGGGCCGCGGCGGGGTGTGGTGGGGTGCGGTGGGGCGCGGCGGGGCGGGGCGGGGCGCGGCGGGTGGGAGAAGTCATTTGAACTCAAAATGGAGTCTTTAGTGCCAGAGTGTCAGGAGCCATTTTGAATCTAAAAGGAAGGTCAATAGGTGCAGAAATTGAACACTGGGTGGCGGGTCAGCACCCAGGTCTGCTCAATCCTAGTGATCTTTGGAAAGCTGAAAATGCTAAGGGTGAAAAACACCGGAGTGAGGCAGTTGGGGAGGGGGGTGTCATTATGCCCTGGTGAGTTACGTTTGGGATGCCTGCCGCTTTGAGTTCTGCTTGGCTGCTCTGCTTAACATACAGCTTCCCATGAATAGGTCCTGGGAGCACCTTTTCCTTATATGAAGGGAGAGAGATGACATAGATAGGAGAGCCAGGAACCAGTGGATGAAAACAATCTCCCTCCCTCCCTCCCTCCCTCCCTCCCTCCCTTCCTTCCAACACGGCTATCTATCTATCTATCTATCTATCTAGAGCATCCGGAAAAAAAATCACAATTCAAAAATGAATGTTGATTTATTTGGAGGCAGAGCATCAAAAAGTACCAATTCAAACTCTGTCATCTATCTATCTATCTATCTATCATGAGGCAGAATGCCCAAAAAAATCACGATTCAAAAATTTTCCTTCCTTCCTTCCTTCCTTCCTTCCTTCCTTCCTTCCTTCCTTCCTTCCTTCCTTCCAAGGCAGAGTACCAGAAAAATCATGCATCTGGACTCAAAATGGAATCTTTCCTACCAGGATAGCGGAGCCCTTTTGAATCTAAAAGGAAGGTCAGTAGGTGCAGAAATTGAACACTACGTGTTCTAAATCAATCAAGCCATCTTAAGAAATAAGTGCCCCACAGTAGGTGGGACTGGACCAGGTCAAGACATTTTAGCAAGAAGTAGGAAGAGCCCACACTCTGATATAAGATGCTAATGTTCCAAGTGGTATTTTATTTATTTATTTTTTAAGTACTTCTCCAGGGTACCTGTCTTCAGAAATTTTTCTTTCATAAGATCTATTTATTAGGTAGGAAGGAAGGAAGGAAGGAAGGAAGGAAGATTGCTTTTTTTTTTTTTTAGTTATGTATTGGAAACAGTTATAGAGAGGCAGAGACAGAGACAGAGACAGAGTCTTCCATCCCCTGGTTCACCTCCAGATGGCTGCAATGGCCGGAGCCATGCTGATCCAAAGCCAGGAGCCAGGAGCTTCTTCCAGGTCACCCACATGGGTGCAGGGGCCCGAGGAGGACTTGGGCCATCTTCTGCTGCCTTCCCACACCATAGCAGAGAGCTGGATCGGCCCCAATACAGCGCAATCTTTATTTTTAAAAAAAATGTTAAAAGATTTATTTATTTGGGGCGGGCGCTGCAGTGCAGCGGGTTAATGCCCTGGCCTGAAGCACCAGCATCACATAGGAGTGCCATCAGATGGAAGACCTCTCTCTGCCTCTCCTCTCTCTGTGTGACTCTGACTTTCAAGTAAATGAAAAACTCTGAAAAAAAAAATAGATCTATTTATTTATTTATTTACTTACTTACTTACTTACTTATTTGAAAGAGTTACACAGAGAGAGGAGAGGCAGAGAGAGTGAGAGAGGTCTTTTGTCTGATGGTTCACTCCCCAATTGGCTGCAATGGCTGGAACTGCGCAGATCTGAAGCCAGGAGCCAGGAGCTTCTTCTGGGTCTTGCATGGGGGGGTGTAGGGGCTCAAGGACTCGGGCCATCTTCCACTGCTTTCCCGGGCCATAACATAGAGCTGGATTGGAAGAGGAGCAGCCGGGACTCAAAACTGGCACACATAGGGGATGCTGGCGCTTCAGGCCAAGGCGTTAACCCGCTGCACCGCAGCAGCGCCGGCCCCCAGTGCAATCTTTCTTAAAAAAAAAAAAAAAAAAAAAAAAGAAAGAAAGAAAGAAAGAAAGAAAGAAAGAAAGAAAGAAAGAAAAAAAATCTCAAGGGGACTCGGCTCAGCTGTGACTCCGTGATCTGCTAATATGAGATCTATTTCCAGTCCCTCCTCTTCCATTTCCAATCCAGCTCCTTGCTAATTCACCTGGAAAGCCACGGGAAGATTGACCCACTACTTGAACCAGCTGGGAGATGTGGGACAGATGAAACTCCTGGCACCTGCCTCCTGGATTTGCCCTGGCCACCCAGAGCCCATCCAGCAGATGGAAGACCTCTGTTTCTCTCCCAACCCTCAGCCAGTTACCCCATACCTTTTCCACATACATAAGGATAAATTAAATTTAAAAAGAATTGGCTAACTAAGTCTCTGAAAAGGGGGGGGAGGGGGATGGGCTGGCCCTGGGCATAGTAGGTTAAGCATCTGCCAGTGTGTGTGGCTCCATGCTCTGATATGAGATGCTGATGTCCCAAATGGTGTTTTTTTTTTTTAATTTATTTATTTTTTTGACAGGCAGAGTAGACAGAGAGAGAGAGACAGAGAGAAAGGTCTTCCTTTGCCGTTGGTTCACCCTCCAATGGCCGACGCGGCTGTCGCGTTGTGGCCGGCGCACCGCGCTGATCCGAAGGCAGGAGCCAGGTGCTTCTCCTGGTCTCCCATGGGGTGCAGGGCCCAAGCACTTGGGCCATCCTCCACTGCACTCCCGGGCCACAGCAGAGAGCTGGCCTGGAAGAGGGGCAACCGGGACAGAATCCGGCGCCCCTGGCCGGCGCCGCGGCTCACTAGGCTAATCCTCCGCCTTGCGGCGCCGGCACACCGGGTTCTAGTCCCGGTTCGGGCACCGATCCTGTCCCGGTTGCCCCTCTTCCAGGCCAGCTCTCTGCTGTGGCCAGGGAGTGCAGTGGAGGATGGCCCAAGTGCTTGGGCCCTGCACCCCATGGGAGACCAGGAGAAGCACCTGGCTCCTGCCTTCGGATCAGCGCGGTGCGCCGGCCACAACGCGACAGCCGCGTCGGCCATTGGAGGGTGAACCAACGGCAAAAAGGAAGACCTTTCTCTCTGTCTCTCTCTCACTGTCCACTCTGCCTGTCAAAAATAATAATAATAATAATAATAATAATAATAATAATTAAAAAAAAAAAAAAGAATCCGGCGCCCCGACAGGGACTAGAACCCGGTGTGCCGGCGCTGCAAGGCGGAGGATTAGCCTAGTGAGCCGTGGCGGCGCCGGCCTTGTGTTTTTTTTGTGTTTTTTTTTTTTTTTTAAGAGCTTCTCCAGAGTACCTGACTTCAGGAATTTTTATTTTGTAAGATCTATTTATTTGAAAGAAAGGAAGGAAAGATAGATTTATTTATTTATTTAAAACACAGAGTTACAGAGAGGCAGAGGCAGAGAGAGGCAGAGTCTTCCATCCCCTGGTTCACTGCCCAGATGGCTGCAATGGCTGGAGCTACGCCGCTCCAAAGCCAGGAGCCAGGAGCTTCTTCCCAGTCTCCCACGTGGGTGCAGGGGCCCAAGGACTTGGGCCATCTTCTACTGCTTTCCCAGGCCATAGCAGAGAGCTGGATTGGCCCCAGTACAGTGCAATCTTTAAAAAAATAATAATAATGATAATAATCTTGGGCTGGCGCGTGGCTCACTAGGCTAATCCTCCACCTTCGGCGCCAGCACACCGGGTTCTAGTCCCGGTTGGGGTGCCAGATTCTGTCCCGGTTGCTAGTCTTCCAGTCCAGCTCTCTGCTGTGGCCTGGGAAGGCAGTGGAGGATGGCCCAAGTCCTCCCTTGGGCCCTGCACCCATAAGGGAGACCAGGAGAAGCACCTGGCTCCTGGCTTCGGATCGGTGCAGCGCGACAGCCGCAGCGGCCCTTGGCGGGTAAACCAACAGAAAAGGAAGACCTCTCTCTCTCTCTCTCTCTCTCTCTCTCTCTCTCTCTCTCTTTTGACAGGCAGAGTGGACAGTGAGAGAGAGAGGCAGAGAGAAAGGTCTTCCTTTTGCCATTGGTTCACCCTCCAATGGCCGCCGCGGCTGGCGCGCTGCGGCCGGCGCACCTCGCTGTTCCGAAGGCAGGAGCCAGGTGCTTATCTTGGTATCCCATGGGGTGCAGGACCCAACCACTTGGGCCATCCTCCACTGCACTCCCTGGCCATAGCAGAGAGCTGGCCTGGAAGAGGGGCACCGGGACAGAATCCGGCGCCCCGACCGGGACTAGAACCCGGTGTGCCGGCGCCACTAGGCAGAGGATTAGCCTGTTGAGCCATGGCGCTGGCCGGAAGGGAAGAAGAAGGAAAAAAAAAAAATCTTAAGGGGGCTCAGCTCAGCTGTGACTCTGTGATCCACTAATATGAGGTCCATTTCCAATCCAGCTCCTTGCTAATTCACCTGGAAAGCAACGGGAAGATTGACCTACTACTTGGGTCCCCGAGCCCAGCTGGGAGATGTGGGACAGATGAAGCTCCTGGCACTTGCCTCCTGGATTTGCCCTGGCCACCCAGAGCCCATCCAGCAGATGGAGGATCTCTCTTCCCCTCCCAACTCTCAGACAATCACCTCATAAACTCTTTCACATAAATAAGAGTGAGTTAATTTTAAAAAAGAATTGGCCAATTAAGTCTCTGAAGGGGGGGGGGGGATTGGGCTGACCCTGGGGCATAGTAGGTTAAGCATCTGCCTGTGGCTCCAGTTTGAGATGGAAGGGCTCTCTGTAACTCTGACTCTCCGGTAAAAAAAATAAAAAAAAAAAAAATAAAGATAAAAATATTTCAAAAAAGAATTACTATTATTATTATTATTATTATTATTATTATTAGGGGGCCTGTGCTGTGGTGTAGCAGGTAAAACTGCCACAAGCAGTGCCGGCATCCCATATGGGCTCCCGTTCAAATCCCATCCCATCCCAGCTGGCTGCTCTCTGCTGTGGTCCGCAAAAACAGTAAAAGGTGGCCCGAGTCCTTCTGCCCCTGCACTCCCACGGGAGACATGGAAAAAGCTCAGGCTCCTGGCTTCGTATTGGTGCAACTCAGGGTGTTTCGACCACCTGGGATGTGAACTGGTGGGTGGGAGACCTCTGCCTCTGCCTCTCTGTAACTGGCTTAACCACACTGGTCCTGTGTGTAGAAATTTGCTGGCATCACAACTTGTATGAATGAAGCAGATTTCATAATATAAAGACACTGCTGGGACTGGCATTGTGGTGCATCAGGTACAGCAGCCGCCTGTGACCCCCCAGCATCTCACATGGGCACCAGTTTGAGCCTTAGCCGCTCCAGTTCCAATCCAGCTCCCTGATAATGGCCTGGGTGGTGGCATCAGAGGATATCCCAAGTCCTTAGGCACCTGGAAGAAGCTCCTGGTTCCTGGGTTCATCGTGGCCCAACCCTGGCCATGGTGGCCATCTGTGGGAGTGAACCTGATGTCTCACATTCTCTCTCCCCCACCCCATCTCTATCTATCTCTATCTCTCTCTCTGTTTTTCACCTTGCACATAAGCAAGCAAATAGGCTAATACAGAAGGATCTGTGAGCAGAGATGCATCTGGCAGCAGCCTCGTATGTTCGGGCCAAAGAACAACTGGTAAGTTAAACATGCCTGTGGATGGGCTCATGGTGGAATACACCAGTGTGGACCTATGCCCAAGAAGAAAAAGAAAAAAATATATACTTGTGCCTTCTTCCTAGTTATAGAATATTCTCTGGATAAGCTAAGATGTTCCAGGGTAGGAGCAAAAGGGCAGGGAGGAAAGCTGTGTTCCTGGCATCCCTGGCCAGTTATTTCACTCCCCTGCCCCGTGCCCTCTTCCTAGGCCAGAGTCAGGGCAGAGGTGCCCATGGGGACAGACATGGGGGGAGGACACACACCCTCCCTGAATGAATCTTGTCTCCTCCAACACCTATCCTGCCACTGTGATGACTTTGCAAGGCACAGCTGAAGAGAGAAACTGGTAGCCTGGCCTTGGGAATCTACTTGCCACACCCACCCACCCTCAATGACTTGGAATCTGCCTCATTCAATTGGCTTCATTCAAATGCAGAAGAAACAGCCCAGAGCTTTTTTCTCTGTGAATGGGTTTCCCTTTCTCTTCTCCTCAGCCGCCTCCCCCCCCCCACCCCCCCCACCCCCGCGCGCCTCAGGCCTTTGTCAGTGAATGGCCAACTTTCCCTGCTCCTCCAGAATGCTGCCTTTCTGGGGCAAAGGTCAGTCAGTCAGTCCCCTTAACGATGACGGCTACCACAGCTGAAACCCTGCCTTGAAGGCTGACATCTTTTTTTTTCTTTACGGCCTGGGGTGTGTTTGCTTGAGATAGAGTGTGCACATGTGTCTTTCAGAGGAGACAGAACCAGTGCAGTGGAATGCCAAGCAGATTCTCTTGCCGTTCTGGAATTCTGGCAGTCACGGGACAGAAGGCTAGCAGGGGATGATTTTGACGACAGACAGACAGACACCTCTGCTGAGCTGTGCTTGCTCTGGGGAGGAGGGACAGATTATGGTCATTCGCCTTTGGGTTTCACGAGCACTTCTCATTCTCCCCCCTGCTTCCCGTGGAAATCCACAGTCCCCCTCCGTGAGCCCAGGGTATCAGTGACCTCACGTGCCTTCTCAGCACCCTAACACAAGAGGTAGTTGGACAAATGTGAAGGAATCGCAGAGGAAGACTTGTTATGGCACGATGAGTGGGCGGGCGAGGTGGGGTTGGGGGCCATAGGGGGATATGGCTGTCGTTGGGCAAATAGGAAGGGTAGTGTCTGACAAATACCCCAAAGTGTTTAGGCTCCTGCTGCGCATGTGGGAGATCTGGATGCAGTCTCTGACCCAGCTCCAGCCTGTGTGTGTGTGTGTGTGTGTGTGTGTGTCCTCCTCTCCCTCCTTATTTTAAAAATAAAAATAGGCCTACAGCAACGAACGTGACCGTGACGTGAGCGTACCAAATGTCATGGAACTGTGCGGTTGAACATGTTTCCGACGGGAGTAGATTTCACACGAGCGAGGAAGTTTTCTGGCTTTGTCGAGTGGGGATGTGAGGGATGTGAAAATCTGACAGTGCAGCCATTTGGAGCATCAGAAAAGAAGCACTGTAAATGACTGTGGGTCCTGTGACAAAGAGTGAAAGGAGATTTTTCAACAATCCATACCCCGGGGGCCGGCGCCGGCTCACTAAGCTAATCCTCCATCTGTGGCGCCGGCACACCAGGTTCTAGTCCCGGTCAGTCGGGGTGCCGGATTCTGTCCCGGTCGCCCCTCTTCCAGTCCAGCTCTCTGCTGTGGTGACCCGGGAGTTCAGTGAAGGATGACCCAGGTCCTTGGGCCCGCACTCACGTGGGAGGCCAGGAGGAAGCACCTGGCTCCTGGCTTCGGATCGACATATATATATATATATATATATATATATACACATTATACATATAATTATATATAATATGTAATAGACAGCATATTATATAATATATATCACATAATATATTATAATATTTGTAATACATTATATATGATACATATATATATAATATAATATGATATATACTATATATTATATAATATATGATATATTATCTTTAATATAATATATTTTGTATAATCATATATTATTATATAATATAATATATTTATAATATATATATTATATATATAATATAATATGTATGATATATATTTATATATGTAATGTGATATATTATATTTAAATATATATTAAATATTCAAATATTTTATCATATTCATATATTATATATATACGTATTATATAATACTCACGCATACACTATAGACGACGGTTCTGTCCGCATCCTAAAAGAAGTTCACAGAATTACCTAGTCTGTTATAGTGCGGTGACACAAGATTGGTGCTGCTGCTGTACATGGTCACTCGGATGTTTCGTGTGTCACAGAAATTTTGTCAAAGGCAGCGATAGGACAGATGAGCAGCCGTGGGACAGCCACCACTAGTATGTTCCTTCATTTTGGCGGTGTTGTGAGGGAATTTGCAAAGGTGGGCATGTTGTAGAGAGCTGTAGTTTGAAGAGGTGGGGAGTGAAACCAGCAGATGGAAGCAATCTCTCTTTCTGTGTGTTTCTCTCTACCCCCCCCCCACACACACTTTACCTTTCCGATTCAGAAATAAATAAATAAATGAATCTTAAAAAACTTGAAGAAATAGGCCGGCGCCGCGGCTCACTAGGCTAATCCTCTGCCTTGCGGCGCCGGCACACCGGGTTCTAGTCCCGGTTCAGGCACCGATCCTGTCCCGGTTGCCCCTCTTCCAGGCCAGCTCTCTGCTGTGGCCAGGGAGTGCAGTGGAGGATGGCCCAAGTGCTTGGGCCCTGCACCCCATGGGAGACCAGGAGAAGCACCTGGCTCCTGCCTTCGGATCAGCGCGGTGCGCCGGCTGTAGCGTGCCGGCCGTGGCGGCCATTGGAGGGTGAACCAACGGCAAAGGAAGACCTTTCTCTCTGTCTCTCTCTCTCTGTCTCTCTGTCTCTCTCTCTCTCTCTCTCTCTCTCTCACTATCTGCCTGTCAAAAATAAATTTAAAAAAAAAAAACTTGAAGAAATAATGTGTGATGTGTGGTGGGCGTTCGGATCAACGGTTAGAGTTTTCGGCATGGGGTGCTCCCGTTTCATGCAGTGGACATGGGTTCGATTCCTGACTCTCCTCTGATTCAAGCTTTCTGCAGGGGCATGGGCATGCCCTGGGAGGCAGCAGGTGAGGTTTCAAGTACTTGGCTCCCTGACATCTATGTGTGGGGATCGTTAGAAAGCCCCATGGTGAAAAAATAGAGTCAGACGCTATTGGGTGTGAGTGATGGGAACTGTCAGTGCTGCACGCCAGAATCTCCACTGGTGGGGAGCTAGAGTAAAAAATCCAATCCAGGTACTCCAGTGGGAGAGGTGGATCATCTTAATGATTAGTTGAAGATAGTTGAAGATTCCATCCCACAATCCATCACTTTCTTTTCACTTTTTAATGGATTACATACTTATTGGAGAGGCAGCATTACAGAGACAGGGAAGGAGAGAAGGAGGAGGAGGAGAATGAGAGAAGAGAGAGAGAGAGAGAGAGAGAGAGAGAGAGAGAGAGAGAGAGAGATGCGAGCATTGTGGGGCATCTGGTTAAGCTGGATCAGTCCTGCCTGGACCAGGTGGCACTCAAACCCATGCTGCTGTGGGATGCCAGCATTGCAGGCAGAGGCTTGAGACCAAGGAACCGCTTCCTAGGCCCCTGTTGCCACTGCCTGCGATGCCAGAGTCCAACTCCCTGCTAATGTGCTTGGGAAGATAGCAAAAGATGGCCTGAGTGCTTGGGCCCCTGCACCTATACGGGAGACCTCGATGAAGTTCCAAGCTCCTGGGTTTGGCCTGGCCCAGCCCAGGCTGTTGTAGTTCCATTTGTGGGAGTGAGCCGACTGTCTCTGTAACTACCTTTCGAGTAAATCAATACATCTTTCTGTGTAAAGAAAAGAAGGAGAACCTGGTTGGTGACAGACATCTTTGAGACTACCGGTTATTTTTAAGCAGGAGGTTTCTGGGAATAAAGCGGATACTGTCGATAGCCCTACCTGGACTCTCTTTGGACAGGTCTCTGTGGATGTGGAGTCGATGGGGAAGGAGGGAGGCAGGTAAGGAAGGAGGGAGGATTCAGTGTGAAATTTCTGCTTCCCTTCGTCTTCACCGGGCCCTCACTCCGCGCGAGCCGAGCCGAGCCGAGCTGAGTCTCTCTTGCCTGAGGCTCGCGCACCACCTAGCGGCCACAGTATTGAACACGGGTTTGGTGAGGCAGAGCTAAGATGGAGTCACAACTTCCAGGGCCAGCGGGCGGTTGGGGGTGGGGGCTTGTTTGGCGCAGGCTGGGTGCGGAGCGCCTTTGGACTTCCTCCTTTGGAAGCTGCTGGCGTGCCTTTGGATGGGGCTGGCCCATCTGAGACTGGAGACTGGGGTCGGTCGGTCTCCCTCCCCACCCCCACCCGCCCCGAGTCTCCCCTTCTTCACCTGGAAAGGTGGAAGAAGAAAGTTGTTTGTTCTGAACGACATCGACCCCGGATTTTGTCCCCATAGGAAACCGTAGACACGACTGCCCTGTGGATTTTCTGACTTGGGTGCCTGGATTCAAAAAGAAAGAAAGAAAGAGAGAGAGAGAGAGAGAGAGAGAGAGAGAGAGAGAGAGAGAGAGAGAGAGAGAAAGAAAGAAAGAAAGAAAGAAAGAAAGAAAGAAAGAAAGAAAGAAAACTAGTGTCTGGGTCTTCTTCTCCCTTAAGGAGACTATGGCCCAGACCTGACCTCTAATTTGATCAGGCAACCCCCCTCTCGCCCGTGCTTTGGTTCCCTTGACTGAATTTTTCTCATTGTCCTCCGTGCCTGCGGCTTTGGCTGCCACGTGTAGAGAATGATATCTACCCCAAAAGGAAGGCCTCAAAGGCCGCCTGAGGAGCGATGTTTCTCTGTGATCTACTTCTATTTGTTGCTCCTCATCTTCCCCCCCAGTCCCAGGGGAGCGAGCCTTGGGAGCCAGAAGACTTCTTCTCCCAGGTGGGTTCCAGAGACCTGACATCCCTCCCTGCCCTGGTGTTCCAGGGTGGGTGGTCAAGCTGCAGTCAAAATGTGTGTATGGTGCACTGGTTTATTTTGGTATGTCATTGTGACAGACTCACAGACACACACACACATGCGCGCGCACACACACACGTAGCTCTGAAGGGCTCTCTCCATCTCCACACACACGCATACACGTACACACAGGTCTGACTGGGTGTGTTGTTTCTCTGGAACACTTGGAAGGCCATTTTAGGGGCAGTGCCTTCCCAGGCACAGAGGAGAGTGGATGAGAACTTCTCAGGAGCAAAACCCCTCTTGGAATGGGAGGGTGAGTGGTGCTGCGGTGTCTCTTGGGGTGCGGTGGCTGGCTCTCCCCTGCTTCTTTCTGTGCCTCACCGGAGGGAGCAGAAGCTTCTTGTGGGCTGAGCTGGATCCTGTGTGCCCAGACGCTGCTCACTGTGCAGCCATTTCTGCTCATGTGCTGGGAAGGGGAAGCCAGGCCAGGCTCCTGTCCTGTTTCCCAGAGACCCAGTCTGCTCTCTTCCTCCTCTGACCCCTACCTGCTGATGGGGAGCAGAGTAAAGTGCTCGCTCTCTCTCTCTCCCTCTCCTTGCTCTCTCTGGAAGACTGTCCTCCCTTCTTTCACATCTCTGATCCACTGCCATTCCACCTCCTTTCTGCCCCCAAAAGAGGTCCTTGGCTCCCCTAAGATCTTAGAAGAAAGACAGATAGAGGCCGGCGCCATGGCTCACTAGGCTAATCCTCTGCCTGCGGCGCTGGCACCCTGGGTCCTAGTCCCAGTCGGGGCACTGGATTCTGTCCCGGTTGCTCCTCTTCCAGTCCAGCTCGCTGCTGTGGCCCAGGAGTGCAGTGGAGGATGGCCCAAGTGCTTGGGCCCTGCACCCGTAAGGGAGACCAGGAGAAGCACCTGGCTCCTGGCTTCGGATTGGTGCAGCACGCTGGCCTGGCCGTAGCGGCCATTTGGGGGGGGGGGTGTGAACCAACGGAAGTAAGACCTTTCTCTCTGTCTCTGTCTCTCTCTCTCTCTCACTGTCTAACTCTGCCTGTCCAAAAAAAAAAAAAAAAAAAAAAAAAAAAAAAAAAAAAGAAATTTTTTTTCTTATTTTTCTTTTTTTTCTTTTTTGGTTCACCCTCCAATGGCCACCGCGCTGGCTGGCGCACCGCGCTGGTCTGAAGGCAGGAGCCAGATGTTTCTCCTGGCCTATTGAGCCTATTGAGCCGTGGTGCCGGCTAAAAGACAGAAATTTAAAGCTAGCTAGTGGGAGCTAGGCAGCGTTGTGGCACAACAGGTTAAAGACAATGTCAGCGGAAGATGGGCCAAGTAGTTGTGTCCTTGTCACCCACAATGGTGACCCAGATGGAGTTCCTGGCTGCTGGCTTTGGCCTAGCCCAGCCTCAGCTGCTGTGGGCATTTGGGAAATGAATGAGTGGATGGAAGATCTCTCTCTCTCTCTCTCCCTCTCTCTCTCTCCCCCACCACCTCTCCTACCTCTCCTCTCTCCCCCCTCTCTCTATCCTTCTCTTTGTCACTGCATTTCACATAAAAAAGAAAGAAAAATTGCATAAATCAACGTATCTCTCCAAGAAACATAGAAAGCCGGGCAGGTTTGTTGTGCTTCCACCCTGCCTCCCGGTCTTCCAGTGGTGACCCTTCGCATTTCCTTTCAACTCCTGGTGGTGGAAGGAGACACACATCGAGGAGATACTGGGCCATCCTTTATAACAGTACTACCTAGGGAGGGAGGGCGGGCCGTCCCGGCTGGAGACAGTGATTGCATTGAAGAAAGTGAGAGTGTGAGTGTGAGTGTGTGCCTGTGTTCCTGTCTGGCCCAGCTACCAGCTAACGGGAGGCCCTCCCGCTCATCATTGGATGAGATTTCTGGAGAGCCAGGCCTGGAGAAACGTGGCCCAAGGGTGTGTGTGTGTGTGTGTGTGTGTGAGAGAGAGAGAGAGAGAGAGAGAGAGAGAGAGAGAGAGAGAGAGAATCTGGAGCTGACTCACGGGCCTGGGACCCAGTGTCATTCCCCATTCACCTTCCTCCCTCGGCCTCCTCTGCCCTGTCCTGCCCTTCATCCCCCCCTTCCTCCCCACCCACCCCCGCCGAGAGAACCAAAGCTCTCTACGGCGATACTCGCGCGCCACCTAGCGACCACAGTATCAGATCGGGCACGGTGGCCGGTGAAAGCCAAAATGGCGCTGGCGACTAAACAGTGTCCTGAGTATCGCGAGGCTTCGGGGTGGAGGCTGCGCAGTGGTTGGGGGCCTGTTTAGCACATGCGCGGTGTGGAGCACAGGCGAGCTTTCTGCTGTGGGGTGGGCGGCGGGGGGGGGGCATTTTTCTCTGGGCTGGGGCGCCGCCGCCGCCGCCGCTGCCGCCGCGCCGCCGCGCTGCCGCGAGAAGGGTGGGGAGCTGGCCGGGGGCGGGGAGCGGGCTGTGACTGGGGGTCGGCTCTTGGGTCCTTGGGCGCCACCCTGGGTGATCTGAGTCCCCTGTGGGTCACCGTTGGCGTCTTTCTTTCTCTTTCTTTCTTTCTTTCTTTCTTTCTTTCTTTCTTTCTTTCTTTCTTTCTTCTCTTCCTTCCTTCCTTCCTTCCTTCCTTCCTTCCTTCCTTCCTTCCTTCCTTCTTTTATGTTCTCTTTCTCAGTTTATTCCCTGTTGTCTCTTGCTCTCGTGCTGTTCCCCGCTCGTCCGTGTGTCTGTCCGTCTCCTTCTAGCTTCTTTCTCTTTCTCACGACTTTATTTCTCACTCCCCCTTTGACTTGATATTCTTTGCCCTTTCTTATTTTTTCTTCCCACTTGCTTGCCTTCTCTCTCTCTGTCTCTGTCTCTGTCTCTCTGTCTCTTTCTCTCTCGTCTTTTTAAATCTTCATGCTCTCTCCTCTCTTCCTTATTTTGGTTTCATTTTTGTCTCCCACCTTCCCTCATGTGTTTCCTCTCTTTGTCGTGTCCTCGTGTCCTCACGGTTTTCTTTCTAAACTTCCTCTAAACTTCCATTCCTTCTTTTCCCCATTTTTTACGTTTTCTTTCTCTCTTCTTAGTTTTTGTCTTTCTGTTCGTCCTCCTTTTTTTTTCTTCTTACTCCAATTTCTCTCTCTCTCTCTCTCTCTCGTGTTCTTTCAATGTTTTCCCCTCTTTTTAATTCTCTCTGCCACTCTCTTGTCTTTTCTTCCTCCTTTCCTTTCCTTCCTTCACCTTTGGGTGGCCAAGTGGACTTTTTAAAGAAGTCTTTAGATTCCCAGGGTCACTGGGAAGAACGCACAGTCCTGAGTGCAACACGATTCTCATCAATTCTTATGTGAATGTGATATCAATACAAAGAGAAGAGGTTCGATGTAGTTCACAGATACAAAAAATAAGAATATGACACACTCCACTCCACTCCACTCCCCCCTCGCCCCCCCCCCCCGTTTTTTAAAACTTCTGTGTAAATAGTGATCTGTGGAGTGTATCCCAGGCAATAGTGAAGCCCATGGATGGCCTCTGCCACAGATGGTGTGCTGCCAGAGGATGAGCCTCCTTCCCGATGCCCCCCTCTCCCTCCCCACACACACCCCGTGAGCCAAGAGAAGACGAAGACCCCCTCCCTGGGGGTCTGACAGGCTGACTCCCGGAGCCAGGTGAGGCCAGACCTGTCTTTGGGAGGCACTTCATGCTCTGAGATTTCCAGCCTGCTGAGTCCCAACCCTCGGCTGTGTGGGCACCTATGCCCCACAGCCTTTGTGGTTATGCAGACACCTGCCCCCGACCCCCTCCACACACTCTCTGCCCCCGGGCAGCCGAGAAACACGTTCTGAGCGTCCCCCTGCCGCCTGGATGCATCCAGCTGGCTGTCCCTTGGTTCCTCGGTGTCGGTTGTTGGACTCCACCTGGTGGCCGCCTTGATATGGCTGTCGCGGGCTCCGGAGCCGGCAAGGGATGACAAGTGGCCGAGGAGCCCGAGACAGAGTGTGACAAAGTCCCTAAGCTGCAGGAAGGACTGTCCCTGCCCTGCTGGGACCTGGGGGCCTGATGTATTGGTCGGAGATTGGGCCTGGAGGATGGCAAGTGAGCAGGCGGAGGCTGTGGAGGGAGGCGGGCGTCGCCTCGCGCCTGAACGTGGCTAGACTGGGGTGGCGCTACTGTTGGCGGGTAGACCAGCACACCCTGTCACACTACGTACTGGTAGTGCTGCTGCCACCACTGCCACCAACTGCAGAGACCGACCGGAGATGTCGATCTGTGGGCGGCAGAGGGAAGGGTGCCTTGGCCTGGGACTTTGTTTTTCCTTTTTTTTTTTTTTTTTTTTCTTTCTTCTTTCTTCGAAGTCCTTCTGCACTTGGGCCTAACCCTAATTACTTGCTACTTGCCACTAAGGAAGGTCTGGACTGTTTTGTTTTTTTGTTTTGTTTTGTTTTGTTTTGTTTTTTTCCCCAAAGTCCCCCTTCAGGGAGTGATCGAAGGTCGCTTTTTTTTTTTTTTTTTCCCCCTTTGACAGGCAGAGCGGACAGTGAGAGAGAGAGACAGAGAGAAAGGTCCTCCGTTGCCATTGGTTCACCCTCCAATGGCTGCCACGGCCAGTGCGCTGCGGCCGGCGCACCACGCTGATCCGAAGGCAGGAGCCAGGTGCTTCCTTCTGGTCTCCCATGGGGTGCAGGGCCCAAGCACTTGGGCCATCCTCCACTGCACTCCCTGGCCACAGCAGAGAGCTGGCCTGGAAGAGGGGCAACCGGGACAGAATCCGGCGCCCCGACCGGGACTAGAACCCGGTGTGCCGGCGCCCCAAGGTGGAGGATTAGCCTATTGAGCCACGGCGCCGGCCCCTGGGTTGCCTTTTGAGGGCCAGAGGCCAGTCTACTGGAGCCCGTGTGTGTGTGAGTTAAGGATGTAGGTGGCGGGTGGCGGGTGGCGGGTGGCGGGTGGCATGCTCATGTCCCTATTCCCCCTCCCCCACCCCAGGTCGACCAGGTGGCAGAGGAGTGTGCTCTAACAGAGATGGGTGGCATTTTGGGGACAAGTGACCGGGTCCCCAAGCTCAGAGGTGGCTGTGTCCAGTGCATCAGCCCCGTGCCCTCTCGCGTGGACATTTTTATACTTGGAGTTGTGGTTTTGGACCTGCAGGTAAGTGCTGACACGCTGTTCTCTGGTGACTGTCGCCAGAGAGAGGGGACTCCGGACGTGCGTTGGGGACACGGGGACAAAGTGGGCTTCCAGTGGGCTGGTGCTCGACCGTGCTCCTTTCTGAGAGCCACCTGCTTGGGCTCGCGCGGTGGCTTGTGTGCGTTCGTCCCGGTTGTCCCGCGACGGTGATGCCACCTCCGGCCTATGGTGCCCGAGGGCGGTGGGGGTGAGGCGGGCGTCGGGTCCTCTACCCGCGTGCGCTCCTTGCCGCTGGTGAGCCGATCGCCTGGTGGTTGTGACAACCCTCTGACTGAAAGGACCTCGATGAGGGGTGGCTTCATGCCACACGTGTGCGTGTCAGGCGTTCTCCGCTGGGGTTGTCTACCGCCTGCAGTGGGAGGCGGGGGCCGGCGAGGCTGCAGCGGGCCCCACTGGTGGCTGTCCTTGCCGGGTCGTGCCCCCCGCCCTCACTCCACGTGTTAAAACTCCGAGCTGACTGTGACCGATGTGGTGCTGTGGTGCTCTCCTGGGCCGGACCTAAGCTGCTCCAGATGAGGGACGGCCGTTCATGGCGAACGCTGCCGAGCCTCTCGTTCTGGCCTGCGGGCCCCTCGTTCTGCCTTCCCCACCCGTGGGTGGTGTGTGGGTAGCAGGGGTGCGGAAACCGGCCCGACCTCTGCTGTCCCCGTGCTTTTGCGCGCGGGGGGGTGCTGGGGTCCTGTGACGTGGCGGGCATCCCTCGCTGTCGCCCTGTTGTGGGCTGTGGCTGTGGAGCCTTGACTCCACGCGAGCCTGTGCGGTGCCCCTGGAGCGGTCCAGGTTGTGCCTCAGGTGCCTGAAGCCGAGTGGTGGTGTTGCTCCTGTCCCCCCAGTGCCCTCTCCCGGGTGTCGCTGCTGTGGCTGCCTCTGGCTGCTGCCTGTGCCCCTTGGGAGTGTTGGGGGGGTCGAGGCGGTAAGAGAAGGGGAGACCCGTGCGTGCTTCGCCTCGCTGGAGGGAGGCTGCCGGTGTCGTGCCGTCCCCACGTGTGTGGGGGGTATCGGCTTGGCGGGCGCATGCCTGCGTGCTTGCCACCCCCTGTGGGGTGGTGTGTGCCAGGTGTGTCGAGCGGTCGCGGCGTGGTCCGGCCCGGCTGGACGAGTGCGGGGGCTGGGAAGGGCTGTGGCGAATGGGATTGGTAATGCGCCCAGCCTGCCCTGGCCCTGGCCGCGGATGCTCAAAGTGCCATTTCTTTACCTATACCGCAGACCCCCCCCCCCCGCCCCGATTGCGTGGCCTCGGGTGGTGCTCCCTCGGTTTGCCTCCTGCCGGCCCGGCGGGGAGGGGGCAGTTG
>NW_026909244.1:87500-95887 GCF_033115175.1 Lepus europaeus
AAAATGCCCTTGTTTAGTTTCGTTTGGGCTCTCTCGCGCTCTCTCTCTCTCTTACACACTCTTTCTAGCTCTCTCTCTCTCTCTCTCTCTCACACACACACACACACACACACACACTTATGTCCAGCCATCTCTCAAGGTATTCGCTTATTCTTTCATTTATATGTGAGGCAGGGCATCACAGAGATCGATCTTTGGGATCTTGCGAATGCTGTGTGCATATTTCAAAGAAATGAAGTATCCGCGGGGGGGGGGGGGTGGCCAAAATGCCCTTGTTTAGTTTCGTTTGGGCTCTCTCTCTCTCTCTCTCACACACTCTTTCTAGCTCTCTCTCTCTCTCTCTCTCTCTCTCACACACACACACACACACACACACTTATGTCCAGCCATCTCTCAAGGTATTCGCTTATTCTTTCATTTATATGTGAGGCAGGGCATCACAGAGATCGGTCTTTGGGATCCTTGGGATCTTGCGAATGCTGTGTGCATATTTCAAAGAAATGAAGTATCCGCGGGGGGGGGGGGGTGGCCAAAATGCCCTTGTTTAGTTTCGTTTGGGCTCTCTCGCGCTCTCTCTCTCTCTTACACACTCTTTCTAGCTCTCTCTCTCTCTCTCTCTCTCACACACACACACACACACACTTATGTCCAGCCATCTCTCAAGGTATTCGCTTATTCTTTCATTTATATGTGAGGCAGGGCATCACAGAGATCGATCTTTGGGATCTTGCGAATGCTGTGTTTATATTTCAAAGAAATGAAGTATCCGCGGGGGGGGGGGTGGCCAAAATGCCCTTGTTTAGTTTCGTTTGGGCTCTCTCTCTCTCTCTCTCTCTTACACACTCTTTCTAGCTCTCTCTCTCTCTCTCTCTCTCTCACACACACACACACACACACACACTTATGTCCAGCCATCTCTCAAGGTATTCGCTTATTCTTTCATTTATATGTGAGGCAGGGCATCACAGAGATCGGTCTTTGGGATCCTTGGGATCTTGCGAATGCTGTGTGCATATTTCAAAGAAATGAAGTATCCGCGGGGGGGGGGGGGTCGCCAAAATGCCCTTGTTTAGTTTCGTTTGGGCTCTCTCGCTCTCTCTCTCTCTTACACACTCTTTCTAGCTCTCTCTCTCTCTCTCTCTCTCTCTCTCTCTCTCACACACACACACACACACACACTTATGTCCAGCCATCTCTCAAGGTATTCGCTTATTCTTTCATTTATATGTGAGGCAGGGCATCACAGAGATCGGTCTTTGGGATCCTTGGGATCTTGCGAATGCTGTGTGCATATTTCAAAGAAATGAAGTATCCGCGGGGGGGGGGTGTCGCCAAAATGCCCTTGTTTAGTTTCGTTTGGGCTCTCTCGCTCTCTCTCTCTCTTACACACTCTTTCTAGCTCTCTCTCTCTCTCTCTCTCTCTCTCTCTAACACACACACACACACACACATACACTCTTTTCTATCCAGCCATCTATCAAGGTATTCGCTTATTCTTTCATTTATATGTGAGGCAGGGCATCACAGAGATCGATCTTTGGGATCTTGCGAATGCTGTGTGCATATTTCAAAGAAATGAAGTATCCGCGGGGGGGGGGGGGGTCGCCAAAATGCCCTTGTTTAGTTTCGTTTGGGCTCTCTCGCTCTCTCTCTCTCTTACACACTCTTTCTAGCTCTCTCTCTCTCTCTCTAACACACACACACACACACACACACATACACTCTTTTCTATCCAGCCATCTATCAAGGTATTCGCTTATTCTTTCATTTATATGTGAGGCAGGGCATCACAGAGATCGATCTTTGGGATCTTGCGAATGCTGTGTGCATATTTCAAAGAAATGAAGTATCCGCCGGAGGGGGGGTGGCCAAAATGCCCTTGTTTAGTTTCATTTGGGCTCTCTCGCTCGCTCTCGCTCTCTCTCTCTCTCTCTCTCTCTGTCTGTCTCTCTCGGCAGAACGTCACAAAAAATTCAATTCAAACATGATTATCTATCAATCTACTGCGAGGCAGTGGAACAGGGGAAAAAATCTCCAAACAGTGTTTACTGTGAGGCAGAGCATCACAGAAATCTGAATTCCTACACCACTCGCTAGCTCGATCTATTGCGAGGCAGAATGTCAGAAAAATCTTGATTCGATCATAATTACCTATCCATCTCTCTCTCTCTCTCTCTCTCTCTCTCTCTCTCTCTCTCTCTCTCTCTCGGTAGAGCATCACAGAAATCTCGATTCATACACCACTATCCATCCACCCTGAGGCAGAACATCAGAAAATTCACCAAACATGATTACTTATTTCTTTAGTGCAAGGCAGAGCATCAGAAAAATCTAAAATTCCTACGCCATTATCTAACTCTTCATTCATTCATTCATTCATTCACTGAAAGGCAGACATCTCAGTTCAAACACGATTATCTATGATCGATCGATCGATCAAAAAAATCACGAATCAAAAGCAATTATTGATTTGTTTATTGTGAAGCGGAGTACCAGAAATGCCATGATTCAAACATGACTATTTCAGGGCTGGTGCTGAACACCAAAAGTGATTGTTGATAGCAAGGCAGAGCATCAGAAATATCCCACACCCACTCATGTCTCTTTCACAGATTTACATTTGCACTTGGGCGACATGGTACTGTATTCCCATCCCACACACATTAGCAGGGAGCTGGATTTCATGGAGTGCAGCCGGGACTCAAACTGCTGCTTTCTCCATCCATAGGGATGCCTATGTCAGGGGTGGGGGTGGTGTGTGCACGACCATGACAAGCCCCAGATGGGACTTTTTTTTTTTTTTCCTTAATCAAGGTTGGTATCACGGATGGACATCTTCCTTATAATCCTAATTTACAGTCATCGATGCCACTGGATGGGGGCCGCGGCGGGGTGTGGTGGGGTGCGGTGGGGCGCGGCGGGGCGGGGCGGGGCGCGGCGGGTGGGAGAAGTCATTTGAACTCAAAATGGAGTCTTTAGTGCCAGAGTGTCAGGAGCCATTTTGAATCTAAAAGGAAGGTCAATAGGTGCAGAAATTGAACACTGGGTGGCGGGTCAGCACCCAGGTCTGCTCAATCCTAGTGATCTTTGGAAAGCTGAAAATGCTAAGGGTGAAAAACACCGGAGTGAGGCAGTTGGGGAGGGGGGTGTCATTATGCCCTGGTGAGTTACGTTTGGGATGCCTGCCGCTTTGAGTTCTGCTTGGCTGCTCTGCTTAACATACAGCTTCCCATGAATAGGTCCTGGGAGCACCTTTTCCTTATATGAAGGGAGAGAGATGACATAGATAGGAGAGCCAGGAACCAGTGGATGAAAACAATCTCCCTCCCTCCCTCCCTCCCTCCCTCCCTCCCTTCCTTCCAACACGGCTATCTATCTATCTATCTATCTATCTAGAGCATCCGGAAAAAAAATCACAATTCAAAAATGAATGTTGATTTATTTGGAGGCAGAGCATCAAAAAGTACCAATTCAAACTCTGTCATCTATCTATCTATCTATCTATCATGAGGCAGAATGCCCAAAAAAATCACGATTCAAAAATTTTCCTTCCTTCCTTCCTTCCTTCCTTCCTTCCTTCCTTCCTTCCTTCCTTCCTTCCTTCCAAGGCAGAGTACCAGAAAAATCATGCATCTGGACTCAAAATGGAATCTTTCCTACCAGGATAGCGGAGCCCTTTTGAATCTAAAAGGAAGGTCAGTAGGTGCAGAAATTGAACACTACGTGTTCTAAATCAATCAAGCCATCTTAAGAAATAAGTGCCCCACAGTAGGTGGGACTGGACCAGGTCAAGACATTTTAGCAAGAAGTAGGAAGAGCCCACACTCTGATATAAGATGCTAATGTTCCAAGTGGTATTTTATTTATTTATTTTTTAAGTACTTCTCCAGGGTACCTGTCTTCAGAAATTTTTCTTTCATAAGATCTATTTATTAGGTAGGAAGGAAGGAAGGAAGGAAGGAAGGAAGATTGCTTTTTTTTTTTTTTAGTTATGTATTGGAAACAGTTATAGAGAGGCAGAGACAGAGACAGAGACAGAGTCTTCCATCCCCTGGTTCACCTCCAGATGGCTGCAATGGCCGGAGCCATGCTGATCCAAAGCCAGGAGCCAGGAGCTTCTTCCAGGTCACCCACATGGGTGCAGGGGCCCGAGGAGGACTTGGGCCATCTTCTGCTGCCTTCCCACACCATAGCAGAGAGCTGGATCGGCCCCAATACAGCGCAATCTTTATTTTTAAAAAAAATGTTAAAAGATTTATTTATTTGGGGCGGGCGCTGCAGTGCAGCGGGTTAATGCCCTGGCCTGAAGCACCAGCATCACATAGGAGTGCCATCAGATGGAAGACCTCTCTCTGCCTCTCCTCTCTCTGTGTGACTCTGACTTTCAAGTAAATGAAAAACTCTGAAAAAAAAAATAGATCTATTTATTTATTTATTTACTTACTTACTTACTTACTTATTTGAAAGAGTTACACAGAGAGAGGAGAGGCAGAGAGAGTGAGAGAGGTCTTTTGTCTGATGGTTCACTCCCCAATTGGCTGCAATGGCTGGAACTGCGCAGATCTGAAGCCAGGAGCCAGGAGCTTCTTCTGGGTCTTGCATGGGGGGGTGTAGGGGCTCAAGGACTCGGGCCATCTTCCACTGCTTTCCCGGGCCATAACATAGAGCTGGATTGGAAGAGGAGCAGCCGGGACTCAAAACTGGCACACATAGGGGATGCTGGCGCTTCAGGCCAAGGCGTTAACCCGCTGCACCGCAGCAGCGCCGGCCCCCAGTGCAATCTTTCTTAAAAAAAAAAAAAAAAAAAAAAAAGAAAGAAAGAAAGAAAGAAAGAAAGAAAGAAAGAAAGAAAGAAAAAAAATCTCAAGGGGACTCGGCTCAGCTGTGACTCCGTGATCTGCTAATATGAGATCTATTTCCAGTCCCTCCTCTTCCATTTCCAATCCAGCTCCTTGCTAATTCACCTGGAAAGCCACGGGAAGATTGACCCACTACTTGAACCAGCTGGGAGATGTGGGACAGATGAAACTCCTGGCACCTGCCTCCTGGATTTGCCCTGGCCACCCAGAGCCCATCCAGCAGATGGAAGACCTCTGTTTCTCTCCCAACCCTCAGCCAGTTACCCCATACCTTTTCCACATACATAAGGATAAATTAAATTTAAAAAGAATTGGCTAACTAAGTCTCTGAAAAGGGGGGGGAGGGGGATGGGCTGGCCCTGGGCATAGTAGGTTAAGCATCTGCCAGTGTGTGTGGCTCCATGCTCTGATATGAGATGCTGATGTCCCAAATGGTGTTTTTTTTTTTTAATTTATTTATTTTTTTGACAGGCAGAGTAGACAGAGAGAGAGAGACAGAGAGAAAGGTCTTCCTTTGCCGTTGGTTCACCCTCCAATGGCCGACGCGGCTGTCGCGTTGTGGCCGGCGCACCGCGCTGATCCGAAGGCAGGAGCCAGGTGCTTCTCCTGGTCTCCCATGGGGTGCAGGGCCCAAGCACTTGGGCCATCCTCCACTGCACTCCCGGGCCACAGCAGAGAGCTGGCCTGGAAGAGGGGCAACCGGGACAGAATCCGGCGCCCCTGGCCGGCGCCGCGGCTCACTAGGCTAATCCTCCGCCTTGCGGCGCCGGCACACCGGGTTCTAGTCCCGGTTCGGGCACCGATCCTGTCCCGGTTGCCCCTCTTCCAGGCCAGCTCTCTGCTGTGGCCAGGGAGTGCAGTGGAGGATGGCCCAAGTGCTTGGGCCCTGCACCCCATGGGAGACCAGGAGAAGCACCTGGCTCCTGCCTTCGGATCAGCGCGGTGCGCCGGCCACAACGCGACAGCCGCGTCGGCCATTGGAGGGTGAACCAACGGCAAAAAGGAAGACCTTTCTCTCTGTCTCTCTCTCACTGTCCACTCTGCCTGTCAAAAATAATAATAATAATAATAATAATAATAATAATAATTAAAAAAAAAAAAAAGAATCCGGCGCCCCGACAGGGACTAGAACCCGGTGTGCCGGCGCTGCAAGGCGGAGGATTAGCCTAGTGAGCCGTGGCGGCGCCGGCCTTGTGTTTTTTTTGTGTTTTTTTTTTTTTTTTAAGAGCTTCTCCAGAGTACCTGACTTCAGGAATTTTTATTTTGTAAGATCTATTTATTTGAAAGAAAGGAAGGAAAGATAGATTTATTTATTTATTTAAAACACAGAGTTACAGAGAGGCAGAGGCAGAGAGAGGCAGAGTCTTCCATCCCCTGGTTCACTGCCCAGATGGCTGCAATGGCTGGAGCTACGCCGCTCCAAAGCCAGGAGCCAGGAGCTTCTTCCCAGTCTCCCACGTGGGTGCAGGGGCCCAAGGACTTGGGCCATCTTCTACTGCTTTCCCAGGCCATAGCAGAGAGCTGGATTGGCCCCAGTACAGTGCAATCTTTAAAAAAATAATAATAATGATAATAATCTTGGGCTGGCGCGTGGCTCACTAGGCTAATCCTCCACCTTCGGCGCCAGCACACCGGGTTCTAGTCCCGGTTGGGGTGCCAGATTCTGTCCCGGTTGCTAGTCTTCCAGTCCAGCTCTCTGCTGTGGCCTGGGAAGGCAGTGGAGGATGGCCCAAGTCCTCCCTTGGGCCCTGCACCCATAAGGGAGACCAGGAGAAGCACCTGGCTCCTGGCTTCGGATCGGTGCAGCGCGACAGCCGCAGCGGCCCTTGGCGGGTAAACCAACAGAAAAGGAAGACCTCTCTCTCTCTCTCTCTCTCTCTCTCTCTCTCTCTCTCTCTTTTGACAGGCAGAGTGGACAGTGAGAGAGAGAGGCAGAGAGAAAGGTCTTCCTTTTGCCATTGGTTCACCCTCCAATGGCCGCCGCGGCTGGCGCGCTGCGGCCGGCGCACCTCGCTGTTCCGAAGGCAGGAGCCAGGTGCTTATCTTGGTATCCCATGGGGTGCAGGACCCAACCACTTGGGCCATCCTCCACTGCACTCCCTGGCCATAGCAGAGAGCTGGCCTGGAAGAGGGGCACCGGGACAGAATCCGGCGCCCCGACCGGGACTAGAACCCGGTGTGCCGGCGCCACTAGGCAGAGGATTAGCCTGTTGAGCCATGGCGCTGGCCGGAAGGGAAGAAGAAGGAAAAAAAAAAAATCTTAAGGGGGCTCAGCTCAGCTGTGACTCTGTGATCCACTAATATGAGGTCCATTTCCAATCCAGCTCCTTGCTAATTCACCTGGAAAGCAACGGGAAGATTGACCTACTACTTGGGTCCCCGAGCCCAGCTGGGAGATGTGGGACAGATGAAGCTCCTGGCACTTGCCTCCTGGATTTGCCCTGGCCACCCAGAGCCCATCCAGCAGATGGAGGATCTCTCTTCCCCTCCCAACTCTCAGACAATCACCTCATAAACTCTTTCACATAAATAAGAGTGAGTTAATTTTAAAAAAGAATTGGCCAATTAAGTCTCTGAAGGGGGGGGGGGGATTGGGCTGACCCTGGGGCATAGTAGGTTAAGCATCTGCCTGTGGCTCCAGTTTGAGATGGAAGGGCTCTCTGTAACTCTGACTCTCCGGTAAAAAAAATAAAAAAAAAAAAAATAAAGATAAAAATATTTCAAAAAAGAATTACTATTATTATTATTATTATTATTATTATTATTAGGGGGCCTGTGCTGTGGTGTAGCAGGTAAAACTGCCACAAGCAGTGCCGGCATCCCATATGGGCTCCCGTTCAAATCCCATCCCATCCCAGCTGGCTGCTCTCTGCTGTGGTCCGCAAAAACAGTAAAAGGTGGCCCGAGTCCTTCTGCCCCTGCACTCCCACGGGAGACATGGAAAAAGCTCAGGCTCCTGGCTTCGTATTGGTGCAACTCAGGGTGTTTCGACCACCTGGGATGTGAACTGGTGGGTGGGAGACCTCTGCCTCTGCCTCTCTGTAACTGGCTTAACCACACTGGTCCTGTGTGTAGAAATTTGCTGGCATCACAACTTGTATGAATGAAGCAGATTTCATAATATAAAGACACTGCTGGGACTGGCATTGTGGTGCATCAGGTACAGCAGCCGCCTGTGACCCCCCAGCATCTCACATGGGCACCAGTTTGAGCCTTAGCCGCTCCAGTTCCAATCCAGCTCCCTGATAATGGCCTGGGTGGTGGCATCAGAGGATATCCCAAGTCCTTAGGCACCTGGAAGAAGCTCCTGGTTCCTGGGTTCATCGTGGCCCAACCCTGGCCATGGTGGCCATCTGTGGGAGTGAACCTGATGTCTCACATTCTCTCTCCCCCACCCCATCTCTATCTATCTCTATCTCTCTCTCTGTTTTTCACCTTGCACATAAGCAAGCAAATAGGCTAATACAGAAGGATCTGTGAGCAGAGATGCATCTGGCAGCAGCCTCGTATGTTCGGGCCAAAGAACAA
>NW_026909245.1:0-95881 GCF_033115175.1 Lepus europaeus
TCTTACTTGCCGATACAGGTTTTAAAGATTTACTTGTGCATTTGAAAGACAGTGGAGCCGATGCCGCGGCTCACTAGGCTAATCCTCTGCCTTGCGGCGCCGGCACCCCGGGTTCTAGTCCCGGTCGGGGCACCGGATTCTGTCCCGGTTGCCCCTCTTCCAGGCCAGCTCTCTGCTGTGGCCAGGGAGTGCAGTGGAGGATGGCCCAAGTGCTTGGGTCCTGCACCCCATGGGAGACCAGGAGAAGCACCTGGCTCCTGGCTTCGGATCGGTGCAGCACCGGCTGTAGCGGCCATTTGAGGGTGAACCAACAGAAAGAAGACCTTTCTCTCTGTCTCTCTCTCTCACTGTCTAACTCTGCCTGTCAAAAAAAAGAAAAAAGAAAGACAGAGTGACAGAGAGAGACAAGGAGGAGGGAGAGAGGGATCCTCCGTGAGCTGGTTGATCCACGCAGGCCTGTATCAGCCAGGGCTGGGATCCTAGAGCTCCGTCCAGGTCCCCCGTGTGGGTGGCAGGGCCGAGTACGTACACCATCGTCTGCCGCCTTCCCAGGAGCAATATCAGGAAACGGGATCGGAAGCAAAGGAGCCAGGACTTGGACGGGCGCTCTGATTGGGACGCAGGTGTCCCCGCTGTGCCACGATGCCGGCCCCTGCTTGCCTAGCTCACAAACGGAGCCCTGGCCTATTTAGGGCTCCATACCCTCTGTGGCTGCAGGCATCCATTGGAAGTCTTGGATTGTCCCATGGATAGGAGAGGGCGGCTGCCGTGACAGCATCCCGAAGCTTGGGCCTGCCGAGCAAGACGTCAGAAACACGCCAGAAATCTCGGTAAGGCACACGCGTGTCACAGGTGGGACGTGAACACACAGCACGCCGAACATCCCACCGAGATCCCGGGCACTTTGAGAAAGCTGCTCTGGGCGACGACATCCCGCCCCTGGCACCTCCTACCGTGAGCAGCAGAGCCCGTGGGGCTTCCGGAGACGGCAGGTGCAACACCCACCACCCCAGGCTGTGCCGTCCCCCCTTAGCTGCCAGCCCGGAAGCCTGGGTTCTGAGGAGGGCACTGAGCCGCTTTGCAAGCCACCGCACGCCTGGCACCCGGCTGGCCCCCAGCCAGGGTGCAAGCAGGGGTCTCCATGAAGCCTCTGACAGGTGCCAGCAGCCAGATCGCAGGAGAGACCATTCGGTGTCCTCCAAAGCTGCCTGGTCCGGCTCGCTGTGGGGCCCTGGGGCAGCTCAGGGCATGAGCCCCGGATGCCGGGCGGCCGTGTGATAGCCACCATGAGCGGGCACTGAGGTGCCCCGCCTCAGCCCGTCTCCCACCGTTACAGCAAACGCCCCAGGTGTAAAGAAGAGGTTGGCTCTGCTCCGGGCTTTGCAGGCTGAGTGGCCCTGTGTGGGATCTGGTGAGGGCCACAAGCCTGACCATCCCCACGGCCGCAGTGTGTGCAGCAGCGATCATGTGGCAAGACGGGGCTGGGGGCAGTGCCAGGGGGGCCAGAGGCGAGCAGGGCCCGCAGGCACAGAGCAGCGGTGCGGCTGGGACCCGGGGGACAGCCGCCGGGGGCCCAGATCCCCCTTCCTGTCGGCGTCTGACCCTCTGCTTCCTCCAGAGCCCCTCGACACTGCTGCCCACCAGGGACTGAGTTCCCACAAGTGCGCGGCTCCGACAGGCAGTGACCTGATGCTCTGTCTCGCCAAGCTTCCGTCACACAGATGTGTGGCGTTTGCTCGGCTGGCTGACCACAGGCCAGGCGCTGAGCCAACAGCCAAGAAGGGGGTGCCCCCCGGGGGAAGCCGGGCTGCTGCCAGGCCCTGGGGAGACAGACGCTGGAATCCGGGGACCCTGGGGAAGGCCCCCAGGATTCCAGGAGTGAGGGCTGCCTGTTTCCGTCCAGGCTCTCCCCACCCGCCCGTTCCTGCACCCAGCATATAAAGCCTGCTGACGGCGGTGGGCCCCGTGTCTCAGGTTCAAGTTCAAGTTCAGGGTGTCTGGGGGAGGGGGTGGTGTGTGGCCAAGGAGGAGCAGAACCACACGTGACCCGGACGAGTAGGATTTTATTTTATTTTATTAGATTTATTTATTTGAAAGGCAGAGTTACAGGAAGGCAGAGCTAGAGCTAGGGAGAGAGAGAGAGAGAGAGAGAGAGAGAGAGAGAGAGAGAGCTCTTCCATTTCCCCAAACCTGCAAGAAGCCCAGGCCAGGCTGGAGCCAGGAGCCTGGAGCTCCATCCAGGTCTCCCCCACGGGTGCAGGGGCCCAAGCACTCAGCCCGTCTTCCACTGCTTTCCCAGGCTTAGCGAGGAGCTGGATGGGAAGTAGAGCAGCCGGGACTCGAACCGGCGCCTATATGGGATGCCGACACTGCAGGCAGAGGCTTAGCCCACTGCACCACGGCGCCGGTCCCCATTCTAAGCATCTTAACCACCCAGCTAAACACCGCCCTGAGGCATTTTCATTCCACGTGGAGGGTGCATGCCCTGAGGGAAACCCAGACCACGCCCTCGGCAACCTCCTCTATCCCTTGCCTCCTCTGTCCCCCACCCCTCCCACCCTCCATGTCAGAGAGGCCACTGCACACGGCAGGGCAGTGGTGAGCTGGAGACCACACCGCCCGAGCAGGGCAGGAGCGACCCCGATCCCCTGGAAGCGGAGCTCAGGGTGGGGGTCGGCAGAGGAGAACAGTGGGCCCTCGGAGGGGGCACCGACCCCCGGCAGCCGCCTCCTTCAGGCTGTGGGGGCCACACGGGCCGGCTTCCCAGCCTGCTCTGGCTCCCGTGCCCATGGGGGTGCCAGGCAAGGCACACGGACCGTTTCTCAGGTCCCCTGGCTGCAGGCGTCCAGGGTTCCACGCCACGTCCCCTGTGTGATGTGTGTTTCCTGGCAGGACACAGAGACGGGCGGGCGGGCGGGTGAGGAATCCAAGGCCCGGCCTGGAGAGTGGCCTGTCCAGTGGGCTCTCCCCGCTGGCCGTCCCCCACTCCCTGGGAGCTGGGGGAGACAGGTGAGGGGCAGTGGCTGCAGACGGAATGCTGGTGTCCCCTAAGCCCAGGGTGATGGCATCCCGAGGTGGGGCTTCTGGGAGGTGGCCAGGTCACCAGGATGGAGCCCTCCTCATGGTGACCCCAGCGGGAGGCGCGGCCAGAGGGAGGCGCTGTCTGCCACCCCGGAGCCGGACGCTGCCCGGACTCCATGTGCACCGGGGACTCCACCTTGGACTTCAGCCTCCAGGACTGGGAGAAACACTGCTGCTGTTTCGAAGCCCCCTGCCCACCCCACCCCCACCCCACCCCCCAGTCTGTGGGCCTCGTTGCTCGCGGCCCAAAGGGACCAGGACAGCGGCGGGAGGAGGACGACCGTCCCAAGTCCAGGCGCCTCTCGCTAATTTTGAAAGAAACAAATTTCCATACCAAATAAGGCGGCGCCTTGGGAGCCGCTGCCCACTTCGCACAATTCCTTTTAAGTGTCCAAAGGCAATTACTCTCCTCCCGGAGCTTGCTCCCCGTGTAAACAAGCGCCCAGCTGGGCCCCAGCTGCCCGCCCGGGGCGGGAGGGGACAGCTCCCCACCTTGCCCGCTGCCTGCCCTGCCTCCCTCCCTCTCTCTCTCTGCCCAGGGCATGGCCGCGTGGGTCCCAGCATCCCCGGGAGGCCAGCAGGGCTGTGGTCCCAGGCGCCCCCTCGCTCTGAGGTTGGCACCAGGGCAGGTGCCAGGGAGGCTCCGCTCCTGCGTTCTCTGCCAGGTGCCCTCAGAGGCCAGCTCCCCCAAGAGACCTGGGAATTCCCTCCGGCTTCCCAGGCCATGGGAAAGTTGGCCCCGGGCAGGCCCGTCCCTCTGGCCCCGCTGCCCGCCGGGGTGTGGGCTCAGCGCCCTGGCCACTAGCGCGTTCCAGGACCCCTGCGCTGGGGGAGGCTGACTCACTCCTCTGAGCCGCACGCACAGGCACCACCCCGCCAACCTCCCTGCTCGGCTGTGACTTTCCACTTGCGCCATCTGATTGCCATTAGCGCTGGGGAGAAGGGGACCCTGGGGCCCAGGAGCCTGCAGGTGGGCTGGGGCAGATGCCGGGGTTCCAGGAGAGAGTGGGGTGTCCGCCAAGTCTGCCTCGTCCCCCGTGGAGCCCTCACCTGCGCCTCCTGGCCTGCCGCCCTCAGGAGACAGAAACAAGGGGACGGGACAGGGGTGCAGGGCCTGCACACCCTGAAATGCCCCCCTGGGAGCGCGGCGAAGGCACCAGGCGAGCCGACAGGCAGCGATGCCTCCCGGAGCAGCAGGAGGGAGGGAGATTAGCAGCTGGACTCCGGCCGCAGTGCTCGGGCCAGCGTGACGTCACCAGGCAGAGATGAGTTCCCAGTGGGGCTCTGGGGGGGCTCCTGAGCGGGGCATTCCTTCCCGAAGCCTCATCCCTGCCCCACGCCTCCTCCCCCTCCTCCCCCTCCTGCAAGGCCTGGAATTGGGTTTGGGGCGGGTTCTCCAGCAGGCGCCTCCACTCTGAGCTCGCATTTTCCGTGGCCCCGGGCAGATCTGGGCGCTGGCTGCTGCCCTGGTGGGTCCGTGGCCGAGTGGGAGACCCTCTCCACGCCTCCGGACGGCTGCAGGTAGCTCCCTGGGGCCTGGGGACCAGGGGAGGGGATCTGGGATCCGGAGCCTCCAGGGAGCAGGCCAGGTGAGGAAGCAAAATGAGGTGGGCCAGAAGTCCCGCGGCTGCAGGCAGCGAGCCCGGAGACCCAGGGCAGGGCGGTCCCCCACAGAGGACCTCCCGGCGTGGCTCCCAGGCCAGGGCCTGGGGGACTCTGTCGCAAGCCGCGACCCCCACAGCTAGCTTCACCCGCAGGCCCGAGCCGCCCTGCATTGCCAGCTCGCTCTGTCCTCCCGTGGGTGGGGGCTCCCAGGTCCCTCCCCCTGCCTCGCCCGGGCCAAGACGACTTCTGGAAGGGCTGCAAGGGAACACCCAGCAGGCATCGTCCCAGCGGGAGCGGGCTCTGCTCTCTCGCGCAGGAGCGCTGAGCCCGGCTCGCGGCTGCAAGGGCCGACCCCCGCGGGACCACGGAGGTTGGGCAGCTGTGGTCCCACCTTCCCCCACTCCAGGCCGTGGTGGCTGGGCCTTGGAGGGAGGCCATTCCTACAGGGTCCCAGTTCGTCCGGAGCAACCTCTTCCACCAGAGCTGTGCCCAGGGGCCTCGGGGGCCGGGAGTGAGAAGGCACAGGCTCTCGGAGCTGTGTCTGCAGCCAGGGGCCTCTCCCCTGAGGCACCCTGAGGCCCGGCACACACAGCTGGGGGCCCGGGGGGGGGGGCGTGCAGGGGACAGGTGCTGGGCAGCCCTTGGAGAGCAGCCACCGCAGGGAGCCCGGCTGGCAGCAGCTCGGGTCAGCTTTGCACAAAGCGAGTTCTATCACAGCCCCGCTCCCACCGAGAAGAGCACACGCTTGCTTGCACACGCACCGACACGTGTGCACGTGTCACACACATGTCTTTCAGAATCACCCATCTGGGGTCCACCTGGCGTCTAGACCTCTCCCTGTATGAGTGAAATCACTTTTTCAGATCGTCCCTGGCAGGACAAGAGCCAGGCCACACAAGAAGAGGAAAACCAGCCACAGAGGTGAGCTGGGGGCCCCCGCCACTCGCTGGGGCGCGCCCGGCCAGGGGACAGACTGGGGCTCGCTGGAGTAAATCCTGGCGGAGCCTGGAGCTCAGAATTCCGGGCGCCCAGGTGTACGGAAGGGTCACGGAGAAGAGTGGGAGCCAGGGCGGGGGCTGGGGGCGCTCACCTGGGGCCAGAAAGGAGGGTGTGGTCAGCTGGCCCGGGCGCAGGCACCGGAAAGCTTGGAGATGGGACAGCGGCCCAAGTGGGTCGAGGCGGGGCGCACACGTCCAGCACCTGCGACCCGCGCCGCGCCGCACGTGTGTCGCCCACACACGCACTCGGAGGGTGCGGGGTCGCGCGGGGCCTCGGAAGGGGCGCAGAAGCTGCGCGGGGCCTCGGCCGCCCGGGAGGCCGAGGGTTAAGCAGGGGGCGGGCCGCGCGCGGGCGGCCCCCCTTTCCAGCCAATGAGGGGCGCGGCGGCCCGGCCACAGCCCGCCCTGGGCTGGGAGGAAGAGCAGGCGGGCCGAGGGGGAGGCGGGGCGCGTGGCCGCGGGGCCGGGCCTGGCTGACCCGCGCCGCCGCCTAGGAAGGAATTTCGGGGGAGTGCAGCTGAGCCGGCAGCCCAGGGCACCTCCAGGGAGGGAGGGGCGCAGCGCCGAGGCCTGGGCTGTGCCCTTCTGATCCCAGCCTCAGTTTCCCCACCTGCAAGGCTGGGAGGGGTGGGTTGGGCCAATTCCAGGGGACCTGGGGAGAGTGGACCAGGACCTAGCAGGGCCCACCCCTTCCCAGCTTGTCACCCCTCCCGCACTGCCAGCTGGGGGCCCTAGGCTGAGTCCAGCTCCCCCACCCGCCCGAGCCAGGGTCAGCTGCCCCCAGGGGCTCCCGCCTCCCCAGCCGCCCTCTCAACTCCACAGTGGCACGACCGCTGACCGCTGACCGCCCACTGACGGCCTGAGCCCAGATGCCCCCTAGGGAGGGAACCGGGATCAGTAGAGATGATGACAGGGCTTGGTGGTGACCATGACACTGATCTCCCAAGCCCAGACAAAGCCCTCCTCCTCCAGGAAGGCTCCCCTGCCAGGAGCCACCTCCCCTCCCCTCCCTTGCTGGTGCCCACGGAGGAGCATGGGGCTCCACAGACCCGACAGCCCAGGGGGCAGCAGGCTGGTGCTGGGGGTCAGCCAGGGCCTTCCTGGGGGCTGCCAGCCAGGAGGGGCCACACCCCCGGGGCTGAGCTACTGGGGGAAGGGGACCCAGGGGTCCCTAAGATGAGAGCCGCCCTGGGGGCTGGGATAGGGACCCGGAGGGCAGGGAGGAGAGAGCCCCCCAGGGAACCCCACTGTGGGCGTCTGGCAGGCAGGTGCAGGCCGGGGAGCGGTGAGCGGTGAGCGGGAACCTGGAGTCGCCGGGCTTGGACATGGCTGAGAACTGCTCCTGGGAGGCGCATCCCACCAGGAACAAGGCAAGTGCACGGGCAGGGGTGCGGCGGGAGGGGCAGAGCTGGTGCGTGGGTGTGTGGGGGGAGATCTCCATTCCAGGCCCGTGCCATGCACACAGACAGGAATTCTTAGTGCTGGCGCGAATCAGTTTTATCCAGAAGCTGAGAAAGCACGCGTGTGCGTGCACACGCACACACACACACACACACGTGGCCCTGGGTTGCCCCACACAGAGAGGTGCCCTTCTAAAGGGGCCAGCCGACCCAGAAGGAGAAGGGGGTGGGGAAGGGGAGAGAGCGCCCCAGCCCCTCCCCCCTCGAGGGCTGCAGCACCCCACCCCCACCCCCACCCCGCCAGTTGTCGGTGCAGGGTGCCTCCACAGGTAGAAAGCCCCTGGGAGTCTGAGACCTCCGTAAAATCCCACGGGGATCTTGACATACATCACTTAAATGGTGCCTCCCCCCCCCCCAAGTCCCGGCTGAACCAGGGCATCCTGGGAAAGGAGGCGTTTTGATTGACAAGTAGAACAGGATCACACACGAGGCAGGAGCTTGTGGCTTGCAGGTACCTGCAGCTCCGCCTGTCCCAGGTCAGCGCCCTCCCAGTAGCCCTCCCTGGCCCCGCCCTCTAGCTCTGGCCCCCCAGGGTCCCTCGGACCCCAGGGTCGCCCTCAGTGAGACGAGCCTAGCACTGGACACCTGGAACTCCCTTCCTGTGCTGGCCCCGGGTTTGTTTTTGTTTTTGTTTTTATGTATCTATTTTCATCTGCTTGAGAAGCAGAGTGAGAAGGGGAGAGACAGAAAGAGATCCCCCATCCCCCGGTTCACTCCCCAAATGCCTGCAGCAGCCAGGGCTGGGCCAGGCTGAAGCCAGGAGCCCGGAGCTCCATCCGGGTCTCTCACATGGGTGCCAGGGCCCCAGGCCCTTGAGCCGTCCTCTGCTGCCTCCCAGGGTGCTTTCGCAGGAGGCTGGTCTGGAGGAGGAACAGTGGGGACTCCGTGTGGGATGTGGGCGTGCTGAGCGGGCCCTACCCCTGCCCTGTAACACCGGCCTGCACCGCCTCGCATGGCGCCGCAGAGGGGTGGTCAGCTGTTACCATAGCCAGATTGCCTGGAACCCTGGACGCTGGGTCCGAGGAGCTGCCCCAGGTCCTTCGCTCCTCCCAGCTGCCGGCACGCCCTGGCCCCACTGCTGCCCTCCCCTCCCGCACCCCCACTTCTCGAACCCCCTGAAAGGCTGGAGGGCCCTGTGCAGCTAGCCAGATCCTGGAGTCCACGACTACGTTTGAGAAAGGCAGGGCTCACAACAGGGCCCGCGTGCTCCACCCCTGCCCAGCCCCTGGGACCCCGGCACCCCGAGCCCCCCAGCCCTCGCCCTCCTCCTCCTCCCCAGAGTGACCCCATGGAAAGGCATGAGAGGCCGAGACTGGATTGGCCGGGGCCTGCGGGTTGGGGGGGGCAATCATCCGAGATCCCCAGAGCTCAGGGAGGGGCTGGCTCCCGAGCAGGGGTTTTACGAGGGAGGCCGGGAACAGCAGCGCCACGCCCAGTGACTCACCCGCCTCCTGCTCGGCTGCAAGGGAGAGATGGCAAACTTTTTCCAGTGCGCGAGGCACTAACTGATCTGACCCGTGCCTGTGCCGGCCAGCTGCCGCCCGCCCAGTCCCCTCCTTGCGAACTCCTGCTGAGAGGGGTCGGAGAGAAAGCTCTGAGCAGGCAGGGGAGGGGGCGGGAGGGGGCAGAGATGTTGAGCACATAGATGTCTTTGGGGGATGGCAGGTGGCGAGAGGGACCCCTCCGGGCCCTGTCGCAGAGCCCACTGGGGTGGAGCTGGGCGGGAAGGACCTGCCCTCTGTCCCTTGCAGAGCCGGGAGCCAGGGAGCGGACGCCGGCGCTCGGGGCTGGAATGAAGCTGTCAGGACGGTTGGGTTTGGCCCCAGCAGAGATTGTGAAATGTCAGCGCTGACAGCAGCAGCTGTCCCGTCCTTGGCCGCTCCGGCTCCGGCTCCGGCTCCGGCTCCGGCTCCGGCTCCGGTCGGCTGGGCCCTGGAGCCCACCTTGCTCTGGGGGGCGCTGTCCCGTGTTGCCCTGTACATGCCTGTCTCCCGCACTCAGCTCAGCCGATGCTGTGGGCCACGCTGGCCTGGGCAAGCGTCCCTGTGGCTTGACAGACACCACACGGCCAGCCCCTCCTCCTCCCCAGGACCCCCTGGACTTTCCCATGGTCCTCATCAGGGAGCCCGGCCTCAAGTCTCTCTGAGCCCACTTGGGACAGCGTCCTGCTCCACCTTTTATATATGTCTATTTATCTTATTTATTTGAAAGGCGTAGTTACAGAGAAATGGGGGGGGGGGGTCCTGCATCTGCTGGTTCGCTCCCCACATGGCCACAATGGCTGGAGTTGGACCAATCTGAAGCCAGGAGCCAGGACCCTCTTCCAGGTCTCCCACGCGGGTGCAGGGGCCCAAGCACTTGGGCCATCTTCTACTGCTTCCCAGGCCACAGCAGAGAGCTGGGTGGGAAGTGGAGCAGCCGGGACTCGAACTGGCGCCCATGTGGGATGCCGGCACTGCAGGCGGTGGCTTTGCCCACCACACCACAGCGCCAGCCCCTGCTCCATCTTTTACGAAGAAGCTTACAGGTGACTTTGCCTCTTCGGAAGTGGGCACTTTGATATCTCTGGTTTGAGACGCTGCAGGTGCACAGGGAATTTGCAGCAGCGGCACCGATGTGCACTCACACCCTTGACCTTGTTCCTTTGTCCTTGACCTTTCACCCCCTGTACTCTCTAGATATCCAGATAGACTCTTTTTTTTTTGACAGGCAGAGTGGACAGTGAGAGAGAGAGAGACAGAGAGAAAGGTCTTCTTTTGCCGTTGGTTCACCCTCCAACGGCCGCCACGGCTGACACGCTGTGGCCGGCGCACCGCGCTGATCCGAAGCCAGGAGCCAGGTGCTTCCTCCAGGTCTCCCATGCAGGTGCAGGGCCCAAGGACCTGGGCCATCCTCCACTGCACTCCCAGGCCACAACAGAGCTGGCCTGGAAGAAGAGTGACCGAGACAGAATCCGGCGCCCCGACTGGGACTAGAACCCGGTGTGCCGGCGCCGCAGGCGGAGGATTAGCCTAGTGAGCCGTGGCGCTGGCCCAGATAGACTCTTCAAAGTAATGGCGGACGGCAAACCCTAGGCCCCCAAGCAGCCCGTGTCTTCCCAGGGTGGAATGCCGCTGCGAGCCGGGTACCCGCACAGTCCCCACCCCGCTCCCCTCTGCCCGGCGTTGCGCTCTGCATAGCTGCCTCAAGCCAGCAAAGAAGGGGGCTTCCAGGATGCATGGAAGGGGCCGGCGCCGTGGCACAGCGGGTTAAGCCTCCGCCTGTGACGCTGGCACCTCATATGGGCGCCCGTTGGAGTCCCAGCTGCTCCACTTCCCATCCAGCTCCCTGCTAATGCACCTGGGAAAGCAGTGGAGGATGGGCCAAGTGCTCGGGCCCCTGCACCCAAGGGGGAGACTCAGAGGAAGCTCCTGGCTCCTGGCCATTGCCACCATCTAGGGAGTGAAACAGCAGATAGAGGCGTTCTCTCTCTCTCTCTCTCTCTCTCTCTTTCTCTCTCTCTCCTGCTCTCAATTAAAAAAAAAATGCATGCAAAATGGAAGAGATGCTTATTTGGGTACAAAAATTGTGAAATCCATGCCAGTTTCTTTTCATGACATTCGTCTCTGTAAACTTTCTAAGTTTTTTGAGCACAGGGGGAAAAGGGCCCCCCCACACGGGGCCACTCCTGCTGCAGTGGCAGGGCTGTGCCCTCAGGAGCTGGGAACTCCATGCCGGCAGCCACGTCGGGGCCTGAGGCCATTACCTGCTCCAGCGCCATTGCCTCCCGGGGTGGGTTCAGTCCCCGGAACCCAGGCTTGAACCCGGGCACTCTGATGTGGGATGCAAGCATTTTGTTTTAAGAGTTATTTATTTGTTTATTGAAAGGCAGAGTTACAGAGAGAGAGAGGGAGAGGTGGAGAGAGGTCTTCCATCCGCTGGTCCACTCCCCAGATGGCCACAACGGCCGGGGCTGGGCCAGGCCAACGCCGGGAGCCAGGAACCGCATCCAGGTCTCCCTTGTGGGATGCCATGAAGGATGCCGGCATCATAGGCGGTGGTTTAACCCACTGTGCCACAAGGCCAGCCCCGGACACAAGCCTCAGCCACGGAGCCAAGCGCCCGGCCATCCAGGGGACTTGCGCCGTCCTGGAGCAACTTTGGGGCCGGGGACCTTGGGGTAGGGGGTCTGCGAGCCATGAGTCACTGCATGGCCGGCAGCCCCTCCCTCGCCTCTCAGATGGGGGCCACCACCCTGGGACCCAGGTGCCCGCCGGCGAGGAGGAGGGGGCAGGGCAGCCCGGCTCACCGGCTGTGCCCCTCCCGTCCGTACCTGCGCAGGTGTGTCCCAGCGTGAGCGAGGCCCCGGAGCTCTACAGCCGGGGCTTCCTGACCATCGAGCCGATTGCGCCGCTGCCGCCGCCTGCGGTCATGGACTACATCTTCCTGCTCCTCTGCCTGTGCGGCCTGGTGGGCAACGGCCTGGTGCTCTGGTTCTTCGGCTTCTCCATCAAGAGGACGCCCTTCTCCGTCTACTTCCTGCACCTGGCCAGCGCCGACGGCGCCTACCTCTTCAGCAAGGCCGTGTTCTCCCTGCTGAACGCCGGCGGCTTCCTGGGCGCCTTCGCCCACTACGTGCGCAGCGTGGCCCGGGTGCTGGGGCTCTGCGCCTTCGTGGCGGGCGTGAGCCTCCTGCCGGC
Organism: Lepus europaeus; assembly: GCF_033115175.1. Lineage (NCBI taxonomy): Eukaryota > Metazoa > Chordata > Mammalia > Lagomorpha > Leporidae > Lepus > Lepus europaeus. The sequence goes on from NW_026909245.1 coordinate 11,824, forward strand.
CGTGAGCATGGAGCGCTGCGCGTCCGTCGTCTTCCCCGCCTGGTACTGGCGCCGGCGGCCCCGGCGCCTGTCGGCCGTGGCGTGCGCCCTGCTCTGGCTGCTGGCGCTGCTGGTCACCGGCGTCCACAACTACTTCTGTGTGTTCCTGGGCCGCGAGGCCTCCGGGGGCGGCTGCAGGCACACGGACGTCTTCCTGGGCATCTTGCTCTTCCTCGTCTTCTGCCCGCTCATGGTGCTGCCCTGCCTGGCCCTCGTGCTGCACGTGGAGTGCCGGGCGCGGCGGCGCCAGCGCTCGGCCAAGCTCAACTACGTGGTCCTGGCCATGGTGTCTGTCTTCCTCGTGTCCTCCATCTACCTGGGCATCGACTGGTTCCTCTTCTGGGTCTTCCAGATCCCCGCGCCCTTCCCCGAGTACGTCACGGACCTGTGCATCTGTATCCACAGCAGTGCCAAGCCCGTGGTGTACTTCCTGGCTGGCAGGGACAAGTCGCAGCGCCTCTGGGAGCCCCTCAGGGTGGTCTTCCAGCGGGCCCTGCGCGACGGCGCCGAGCCGGCCGAGCCCGGGGCCGGCACCCCCAACACGGTCACCATGGAGATGCAGGGCCCCTCCGGGAACGCCTCGTGAGGGGCTGGGGGGCCAGGGCTGCCTCGGACGGACGCTCCAGCCCCCAGGCCTGCTTCTCCTAGGGAGGGACGCTCCAAGAGTGGCCGAGAGACTGAGCAGCCTCCTACAAAGGGACGCCGTGGCCTGTCTCCCCCTTAGGGACCCTTTGCACCAAGCCCGGCTCCACCCACCCACCCAGGGCGGGGCAGGGGGTGGCGGTGCCCTTCCTCACCCCGGTCTGGTCAGTGACCGAGAGGAGGGGTCCCAGTGGCCCGCCCCACCTCCCACCCCTGCAGCCAGACCTCCCTGACAGTGCACGGCCGGCACGGCTCCCCCAGGGCCAGCAGCCTCCTCCCAGCCGTGAGGGACTGCAAGCCAGCCTGTAGGAGGTGGTGCCATTGAGGGGACGGCGCCGGGGGTCCTGCCCCCTGGCTGGGTGTTCCTGCAGAAGCGGCCCCCCTGTGATGGGCCGTGTGCTGGAGACAGGAGACCCTGCGGCCTCTCAGGAGCCCGGCCGCCCCGGGCAGCCTCCTGACACTCCTCGTGTCCTCCTGAACACTCTGCACCCTCTGGGCAGCCCTGAGCACAGGCCCTGGGCTCCAGCCCCCACCCCAGCCCCTGGGGGGCCCATACCAGGTGCCCACTACAAGCACAATGGCCCAGTGTAGCCGAAAGCTGTTTTATAGGACAACAAACTGTGTATCAATAAACATTTTACATCCTGCAGCAGGGAGAGCCTGATGCCGGGGGCGAGGACAGCGGGGGCGGCTGGGGTCCCAGGACGGGCGCCCTCCAGGCCGGCAGCCCCAGGCTGCTCTCCGCCCCCAGCCCCCCGCCTCTGGCCGAGTCTACACCGTGGCCGTTTCTGCAACACTGCCGGCTGCGGGCTCGGGCCAAGGCCGTTTGTACCCACGCAGGGCTCCTTGCAGCCCCCCCGGGAACCTGGGTCCTGGGGGCCTCCACGCCCAGCCCTCTTGCCCATGATGGCCCCTGCTGTAAGGATAAGGGACGCAGTGTCCACACTGGGGGCCCCTGCTGCTCCCCCCCCAGGCCGGGACGCCCTTGGGAGGGTGCCCAGTCCTTGTGCTCAGGGCCCCGTGAATCCCAGGTCCTAGGAGGTCACCTCCTCCTGGCCTCCAGGCCTGAGCACCCTGTGGGCCCCTGTGCGGGGTCCAGCTGCAGCCATGGGGGCGGTCCCGCCCAGCAGGGCTCGCCTACGCCCTGGGGCACCTGCCCCTAGGAGGCTCAGGTGGAGAGGGGTCTCCCCGCGTCTGGACCCCTCTCTGCTCCCCTCTGTCCCCAGCCTGTCCTGGGCCCCCTCTGCTCCCCTGTCCCCAGCCTGTCCTGGGCCCCCCTCTGCTCCCCTGTCCCCAGCCTGTCCTGGGCCCCCCTCTGCCCCCCTCTGTCCCCAGCCTGTCCTGGACCGCCTCTGTCCTCAACCTGTCCTGGGCCCCCCTCTGTCCCCAGCCTGTCCTGGGCCCCCTCTGTCCTCAGCCTGTCCTGGACCCCCCTCTGTCCCCAGCCTGTCCTGGGCCCCCTCTGCTCCCCTCTGTCCCCAGCCTGTCCTGGACCCCCTCTGTCCCCAGCCTGTCCTGGACCCCCTCTGTCCTCAGCCTGTCCTGGACCCCCTCTGTCCCCAGCCTGTCCTGGGCCCCCCTCTGTCCCCAGCCTGTCCTGGGCCCCCCTCTGCCCCCCTCTGTCCCCAGCCTGTCCTGGGCCCCCCTCTGTCCTCAGCCTGTCCTGGGCCCCCTTCTGTCCCCAGCCTGTCCTAGACCCCCCTCTGCTCCCCTCTGTCCCCAGCCTGTCCTGGGCCCCCCTCTGTCCCCAGCCTGTCCTGGACCCCCCTCTGTCCCCTCTGTCCCCAGCCTGTCCTGGACCCCCTCTGTCCCCAGCCTGTCCTGGGCCTCCCTCTGCCCCCCTCCGTCCCCAGCCTGTCCTGGGCCCCCCTCTGCTCCCCTCTGTCCCCAGCCTGTCATGGGCCCCCCTCTGCTCCCCTCTGTCCCCAGCCTGTCCTGGGCCCCCTCTGTCCCCAGCCTGTCCTGGACCCCTCTCTGTCCCCAGCCTGTCCTGGACCCCCTCTGTCCCCAGCCTGTCCTGGACCCCCTCTGTCCCCAGCCTGTCCTGGGCCCCCCTCTGTCCCCAGCCTGTCCTGGGCCCCCCTCTGTCCCCAGCCTGTCCTGGACCCCCCTCTGTCCCCTCTGTCCCCAGCCTGTCCTGGACCCCCTCTGTCCCCAGCCTGTCCTGGGCCTCCCTCTGCCCCCCTCCGTCCCCAGCCTGTCCTGGGCCCCCCTCTGCTCCCCTCTGTCCCCAGCCTGTCATGGGCCCCCCTCTGCTCCCCTCTGTCCCCAGCCTGTCCTGGGCCCCCTCTGTCCCCAGCCTGTCCTGGACCCCTCTCTGTCCCCAGCCTGTCCTGGACCCCCTCTGTCCCCAGCCTGTCCTGGACCCCCTCTGTCCTCAGCCTGTCCTGGACCCCCTCTGTCCCCAGCCTGTCCTGGGCCCCCCTCTGTCCCCAGCCTGTCCTGGGCCCCCCTCTGTCCTCAGCCTGTCCTGGACCCCCCTCTGCCCCCCTCTGTCCTCAGCCTGTCCTGGGCCCCCTTCTGTCCCCAGCCTGTCCTGGACCCCCCTCTGCTCCCCTCTGTCCCCAGCCTGTCCTGGGCCCCCCTCTGCTCCCCTCTGTCCCCAGCCTGTCCTGGACCCCCCCTCTGCTCCCCTCTGTCCCCAGCCTGTCCTGGACCCCCCCTCTGTCCCCTCTGTCCCCAGCCTGTCCTGGGCCCCCCTCTGTCCCCAGCCTGTCATGGGCCCCCCTCTGCTCCCCTCTGTCCCCAGCCTGTCCTGGGCCCCCTCTGTCCCCAGCCTGTCCTGGACCCCTCTCTGTCCCCAGCCTGTCCTGGGCCCCCCTCTGTCCCCAGCCTGTCCTGGGCCCCCCTCTGTCCCCAGCTTGTCCTGAGCCCCCCTCTGTCCCCAGCCTGTCCTGGACCCCTCTCTGTCCCCTCTGTCCCCAGCCTGTCCTGGGCCCCCCTCTGCTCCCCTCTTTCCCCAGCCTGTCCTGGGCCCCCCTCTGCTCCCCTCTGTCCCCAGCCTGTCATGGGCCCCCTCTGTCCCCAGCCTGTCCTGGACCCCTCTCTGTCCCCTCTGTCCCCAGCCTGTCCTGGGCCCCCTTCTGTCCCCTCTGTCCCCAGCGTGTCCTGGGCCCCCCTCTGCTCCCCTCTGTCCCCAGCGTGTCCTGGGCCCCCCTCTGCTCCCCTCTGTCCCCAGCCTGTCCTGGACCCCCCTCTGTCCCCAGCGTGTCCTGGGCCCCCTTCTGTCCCCTCTCCCCAGCCTGTCCTGGACCCCCCTCTGTCCCCAGCGTGTCCTGGGCCCCCTTCTGTCCCCTCTGTCCTCAGCCTGTCCTGGACCCCCTCTGTCCCCTCTGTCTCCAGCCTGTCCTGGGCCCCCCTCTGTCCCCAGCCTGTCCTGGGCCCCCCTCTGTCCCCTCTGTCCTCAGCCTGTCCTGGACCCCCTCTGTCCCCTCTGTCCCCAGCCTGTCCTGGGCCCCCCTCTGTCCCCAGCCTGTCCCTGGGCCCTCCTCTGTCCCCAGCCTGTCCTGGACCCCCCTCTGTCCCCAGCCTGTCCCTGGGCTGCTTCAGAGCTCATGGGGATGCCCCCCACCTGCCCACTGCTCCTCCCACCTTTGGAATTTAATCACTAAAGTGGGCTGGGAGGAGCCAGGGGCTGCTCCTGCCCCGCACCCCCACGGCAGCACAGCCCCCGCCCCCCACCCCGCCCCACACCCCCGTGGCAGCATAGCCTCTGTCCACCGCCTCCACCCCTGGCCTTCCCTCTGGGCACTGGGTGAAGGCAGGGAGCCCAGGCTGTAACTCGGGATGTGGGCTGCTGTGGCCACCGTCAAGCCGGACCCCACACACATGCAGCACGCGGGACCTGGCAGAGCCGCTGTGTCACGCGTGCGCACACGGGGCCCAGAAGAGCTGCAGTGTCATGTGTGTACACACGGGCCCAGCACTGTGTCACGCGTGCGCACACGGGGCCCGGCAGAGCTGCAGTGTTATGTGTGTACACACGGGCCCAGCACTGCGTCATGCATGCGCACACGGGGCCCGGCAGAGCTGCAGTGTCATGTGTGTACACACGGGCCCAGCACTGCGTCACGCGTGCACACACGGGGCCCGGCAGAGCTGCAGTGTCATGTGTGTACACACGGGCCCAGCACTGCGTCACGCGTGCGCACACGGGGCCCGGCAGAGCTGCATACTTTTCCATTTCCCGCAGCTGCCCTGGCTACAGAAGTGAGCGAGGGGAGGTCGCCGTCCACGGGATGCCGGCGGCTCACAGCACTGAGCTGCGGAAGTCAGGTGCCCGCGAGCCTTGGGAGGCAGAATCCAGTCCCCCCCACCCTCCCAGCTCCGGCCTCGTGGGACCCCAGTCTCGCTGGGCCCTGGGCTCCCAGATCTTACGGGGTTGGCCTTGGCACCTGGGGCTGTGCCTGCCACACCTGAGGGTGCTGGCCGGACATCCAGGACAGGGCCCAGAGGCTGGAGTGGAGGGCGAAGGGCGGCCCTGGGGGAGCAGCCTGGACCGGCCACCCAGGCCCTGACCGTGGGCGGGGACCTCCTGGGCAAGGGAACAGCACAGGGAGCTGGGAGCAGCCGGTGCGCGGCCTCTGACCTTGGTGTCTCCATCGGCAAGGCTCCGAGGGCGGGGCTGGCAGGAGGGGCGTGTGGTGGGAGCCAGGCCCGGCCCCGCCTGCTGCTTCCCATGGCCAGGGGGAGACTGGGGCGGCGGGGGGTGGGCTGCACTGCAGGCTGCTGGCGACCAGAGCCGAGTGTCGGGGCACTGGGGCACTCAGCAGCCACGTGGCCGGTGCCCTCTCGCCTGTACCTTCCGTCTTAACCGAGGATCACGGACACCTCCCTGGCCAGGGTTTTTAAGCACCAGATCTTTTCCCATAGGCGCAGCTGGGATCAGAATCCTCAGCCTGGACTCCTCCTCCTGCCCAAGGCGGGGCCGGGGGAGGGGCACGGAGACGGGGGAGGGGCACGGGGACGGGTCCAGCTGTGGTCCGGCTTCCTAACCCAGGCCCAGGGACGTCAGGGGCCAGGCCAGGGAGCTGGGCGCAAGTCTGCAGAGAGCTTGGCGAATCAAATCCACGGAGGACACGTGGGCGGGACACTACGTGGCAGGCAGTAGGGGCGTGGCTGTGGAAACCGCAGGTCGCACGGCACAGAGCTCACCAGCCCGACGGCAGCAGCCCCGACGGGGCACACAGCGAGTCAGCCAGCCGGGGAGCCAACCCGGTGACTCCCACGGGGACTGAGCAGCCCCAGGTCCCCGACCGCCTCTTAGCGCTGGGCACAGGGCCCCTGGGCTGGGCCTGACACCCAGCAAGAAGGCCGGGGAGAGCGGTGAGGCGGTGACAGCGCGTCGTGGGCTGGTGTCCACTCGTCCCCCTCCCAAGTCCAAGGCCAGCCAGCCAACAGGTCCTCTGCCCTGTGCTGTGGCTCGCCTGGGTCAGGAGCTGCGGGAGCAGATGACGGCACATCGGCGGTGGCGGGGTGGGGGGAGTGGTCTATAAGCAGAAGGCAGTGTCCTGGCCCCCCCAGGTGATCTCCCAGGATCCTCAACGGCTGCATCGGCAAAACCCTGGTGACAGAGGTGGGGCACCGGCGGGGCTGTGGAGGCCACCCCCTGCCCCCCTGCAGGACCCAGCCGGGCGGGGCTGTGGAGGCCACCCCCTGCCCCCCTGCAGGACCCAGCCGGGCGGGGCTGTGGAGGCCACCCCCTGCCCCCCTGCAGGACCCAGCCGGGCGGGGCTGTGGAGGCCACCCCCTGCCCCCCTGCAGGACCCAGCCGGGCGGGGCTGTGGAGGCCACCCCCTGCCCCCCTGCAGGACCCAGCCGGGCGGGGCTGTGGAGGCCACCCCCTGCCCCCCTGCAGGACCCAGCCGGGCGGGGCTGTGGAGGCCACCCCCTGCCCCCCTGCAGGACCCAGCCGGGCGGGGCTGTGGAGGCCACCCCCTGCCCCCCGCAGGACCCGGCTGGACTCCTTCAGGATTCTCTTCACGGAATGCTGACCGCCCGTGGGCAGTGCCAGGGACAGGCAGGCAAAGGACACAGCGCAGGGTCCCGGCTGCACCCAAGCCCCCTGCGGCGACAAGGGCAGCTGGGGTATTTGGGAGCCCATGGCCCAGGGGCCACTCCACGGGCATTTACCCTGTGCCACTGCGTGCCATGCCCCATGACAAAGACGGGTGCTCTGTCCCCCGTCCCTGCCCTCCCCCGTCAATGTTTGTAGCAGTCAAGAAGTTTATGAAGATACAGAACGTGTGCGCGGATACAGAGAACAAACACGAACTGAAAGTCTCAGTAACTATCAGCAAACTGACCACTTCTCCGACCTCGATGCAGTAATATTAGACACCGATCACAAAAAGATAGGCAAGGGGCCGGCGCTGTGGCGTAGCAGGTTAAGCCTCTGCCTGCGGCGCCCGCATCCCACGTGGGCGCGGGTTCTAGTCCTGGCTGCTCCACTTCTGATCCAGCTCTCTGCTGTGGCCTGGGAAGGCAGTGGAAGATGGCCCAAGTGCCTGGGCCCCTGCACCCACGTGGGAGACCCAGAAGAAGCTCCTGACTTCTGGCTTCGGATCAGCCCAGCTCCGGCCATTGCGGAGTGAACCAGCGGATGGGAGACTTCTCTCTCTGTGTCTCTCCGTCTCTAACTTTGCATTTCAAATAAATAAATAAATCTTAAGAGAAAAAAAGATAGGCAAAGCAGCGTACTGTTAAATACAGCCCCAAATAACGTACATTCATTTGCATTTAACTTTGTTTTGAACTGTAAACATTTAGCTACGACCGACAGTGCAAACCCAGCGTGTCAGAGCCCATGAGACCCGCGAGCTCCAAACACCTGTCGAGAGGCAGAAGGCCTGAAGTCAGCTCCCAGGCGCCCACAAGGCACAGCCAAAGGAGGAGGAGAAACCAAGCCGCCCCCTGAGGAAGCAGGAAGCAAAGGCGTAGAGAGGTGACGTGGAAAAAACCAGTTCTCGGAAAACGAAGCTGGCAAACGGATTAAGAAAGAGAAAAGAAAGAAGACGTGAGGGCACAGTGAGGAACGGCCGGGGCAGGAGTTCTGAGAACCCGAATCGGACGCGGAGCGCCGCCCTGGCAGGTGCGCAGCCGGAAGGCGCCAATGGCTTTGCAGAAAGGGAACACTGCCTGCTCAAGTTCAGATCCAAAGGCTGCGCCGCCCGAGAGCTCGGAGCCGCATTGGCAGCTCTTCCCAAGCCACCCGCGGGCACTGGGACGTGAACTGACCGGACCAGATGGCCTTGCCTTCTGCCAGCTCACCGCGGGAGGACAACGCTGACCCCACACAAGGTGTTCTAGCAGGTGGAGGATAAACCAGCACAGGAGAAAACGCGTTAGGTGAGAAGCCAGTCGGGGAGGGGTGGGGGAGCAAACAGTGCCTCCCAGAGACGTCAGCATGAGAAACAGCGGAAGGCACAGCCTTAAATATTCACCACGAAAGTAAGCTAGAGGGGCCGGCGCTGTGCCGCATCCAATATGGGCGCGGGTTCTAGTCCCGGCTGCTCCTCTTCCGATCCAGCTCCCTGCTGATGGCCTGGGAGGGCAGTGGAGGACGGCCCAAGTGCTTGGGCTCCTGCGCCCACATAGGAGACCTGGAGGAAGCTCCTGGCTCCTGGCTTCAGATCAGCACAGCCCTGGCCGTTGTGGACATTTGGGGAGTGAACAAGCAGACAGAAGACCCCCCCCCCCCGCCTCTCTAAAAAGAAAGAAAAGAAAAACCTGTAATATAATCTCAAGCAGCCTGGTTGATCTGCAGGTGAGCTCAAGCCCTGCCCAGCAACACCAAGCTCAGGACGCCGGCGTCAGACGGAGCGTCACTGGTGAATTAGCGGGAAAGGGGCCGTGAGAGGGAGCGCCAGCCATAAGTAGAAAGAGACCAAGAAGTGACAGCGGGTGGCGTTGGCAGGTGAGGGATTTTGCCCAGCTGTCATTAGGACGCCTGAAGATTCACACGAAAACACGAACACGGTGAAGAGACCGGAAGCAGCCAAGGCTGCGAGCGGGAAGAACGGTGCCCGACGCCGCCGCGCCAGGCAGGATCTGAGGCCGCACTCGGGGAGGGGCAGTGGTGACAGTGACCGCACTCGGGGAGGGGCAGCGGTGACAGTGACCCCGGGGGTCAGCGGGCTTGTCCTCCTTCTCAGGGACTCAGAGTGGCAGCCAGGCCCGGCGTCACCCCAGGCAGTGCCGGGGAGAGGCGGGGGCTCGGCCTGCGTCCTGGTGAGCTCCCTGGCCATGTTCATCCATGCGGGCAGCGGCCTGGTGGTGGCTGAGCGTCTGCGTGCAGACCCCCTGCCGTGTCCATTCGGGGAGGATCCTGAGCTGGGGGTGGGCGTGGAGGGAGGGATGGGGTAGAGGGAGGGGTGGGGGAGGGAGGGGGAGGGTAGAGGGAGGGGAGGGGGTGCAGAGAGGGGTGGAGTGGAAGGAGGGGTGAGGTTGAGGGGTGGGGGTGGAGGGAGGGGTGAGGGTGAAGGGAGGCATGAGGTGGAGGGAGGGGTCTGGGTGGAGGGAGGGGAGGGGGTGAGGGAGGGGATGGGGTGAGGGTGAGGGGTGGGGTGGAAGGAGGGGTGAGGGTGAGGGGTGAGGGTGGAGGGAAGGGATGAGGTGGAAGGAGGGGTGAGGTGGAGGGAGGGGGAGGGGGAGGGGTGGGGGTGGAGGGAGGGGTGAGGGTGAGGGGTGAGGGTGGAGGGAAGGGATGAGGTGGAAGGAGGGGTGAGGTGGAGGGAGGGGGAGGGGTGGGGGTGGAGGGAGGGGTGGGCATGGAGGAGGGATGGGGTGGAGGGAGGGGTGGGGTGGAGGAAGGGGTGAGGGGCCCCCCAGCACCAGTGAGATGAGGATCGGAGCGTGGCTTCCTCCTGTGAGACGCCCCAGCCACCCCATTCTCCCACCCGGGCCTGGGGGCCGGCTGGGCAGAGCCCTGGGCCTTCGCAGGCTTGCGGGAGGCCTTGGCCCCAAGGCCCAGGCGAGACTTCAGACTTGGAGACGGCCTCCCGGCTGAGCTGAGGAGACACTGGCTCAGCCCTGGGCTCATGAAGATGTTCAATCCCAAAGTCCTCCAGGCACGGACCGGGGACAGGCAGAGACCACACCCAAGCCTGGACCTGGAGGGAGGTCCCTGGGCCCCTGGGGGCGTGGCCGTGGAAGGTTGGGGACCCTGGAGGAGCCAGCCTGGAGGAGCTCTGCCTCTCTGCTTCCTGGCCTGCCATGGCCGGTTCCACCGGGGCCAGCCTCCAGCCTTACCACGCGAGAGCTGCCACACTGCGCACCAGCGGGGGGTGGGGGGACACGCCAGCGCTCAGCCTTGGCCAGCACCCAGCTGCTCCTCCCCAGGGCCCCCGAAGGCGGTCACTGCGGGCGGCCGCTCACCTGGCTGTGAGGCTCTCTGCTCCTGCGCCCTCCGGCCCACCCCGGCCTCCCAGGTGTGTCTGCAGCCACTCAGACCCCGGGGCCGTGAGGCCTGCACCTGACCCCTGGCCTGTGTCTGCACGCGCTCTCCTTCCTGCCCGGGAGCCCCCCGCCAAGACCCCCGTGGGCAGCAGAGCCACAGTCTTCCGGCTGCTCGCTGCCCCTCCCAGGGCCCCCTCGGCTTGCCCCAGACACCCTCCCCCCCTCGCCAGGGCCCAGTCCAGAGTGCGCCCCCCCACAGCCCCTGGGTCCAGGACCCACACGGAGGCCTCACCACTTCCTGCCTGGCAGGCAGGAGACCCAGGCGGCAGGGGGAGCCGGGGAGGGGGCGTCCCGCTCGGTGACCTGGCCTGCACATGGGAAGCTGGTGACATCTGCTGCCCCCTCGGGCAAGGCCCAGGCTTCTCCCGGAAGGCGGCGCAGGACCAAGAGCTCACCAATCGGTCCCAACACGCCAGCCTGTGCTGGCACGGCCCCGTGCGGGTCTGGCCTGGGATCCCCACCTCTTCCTGGGCCTTCCCCGGGTGTCCTCCGGCCCCAGCCAGGGGCCGTGCAGCCCGCCTAGAGGGAGGAGCTGAGCGTGGAGCAGCCTGGGCCCCGGACCACCTGCTTTGCCGCCCGTGGCTCAGGCCCCAGCTCTGTGCATCTCCGGGGCTGAGCATGGCCGGGTGGGGGCGGCCCCCGTCAGCTCAGCACCACCAGCCTGGGGCCCCCGTGTGGGGCCCAGGGCCCCTGGCAGAGCTCCAGGAAGGTTATCTTTCTCTGGCCCTCACCCAGGGCGGGTCCGTGGGGGGCTCTGCTCCACTGGGTCACTCGGGGACCGGGAACGTGAACGCGCCGGGGGAATCTGGCTCAGAGTGGGGGCTGCAGACCCTCGGGTCCAGGGCCGCAGGGCGTGGCGAGCTGGGATCTGACCGAGGTGGCCATGGTTCCTGGGGCTCTGGGGGGAGCCCAGCAAGGGGGTCCCACAGTCACGGGAGCTGCTGTCTGCTTTGCCTACCAGGCAGCTTAATTTGTGGGTCAGGCCGGGTGAGAAGCACAAAGTAACTAGGAAGGAAATACAGCACTGGTCACAAAGGTCAGGGGAGGACTCCAGCCGGGCAGGAAGCAGCAGGCAGGCTGCCGGCTCCCCCACGCCGGCCGGGCGGCTGGCGATTCGGGACACACACACTGTTTACTGCTGGAACTTTCCACGAAACATGTTCTGTGCAAGCGGAAGCTGGGGAAGTGGCTGGGAGGAGGCTGGCGCTCTGCACCTCAACGCTTTCTGTCCGTCCACCCTCTCCCCTCCTCGGCGGGGCGGCGGCACCACAATGGCCACGGGCGTTCTGGGGGGCCCAGAGAGGGGGGCGCTGACGTGGGAACAAGTTCAGCTCTGGCGGAGGGTGCGATCGCTCCGGTCTGGTGGCTGGATCTGCAGCCGGGCTGTGCGGGGCTCGGCGTGCACCTGGGCAAAGGCACCACCAGGAGCGCAGGGGGAGAGCAGAGCCGAGGCCGCCTGTGGGGATGCCCTCTGGGCGCTGGGCCTGTGGCACTGTGCAAAACATTTAGTCACATCTGAAAGGCAGAGCCTAGTGGAAGGGAGAGAGGGGGAGGGGGAGGGAGACAGGTATCTTGCAGCCTCAGTGGCTGATCTGGGCCAGGCTGCAGCCAGGAGCCAGCAGGTTCACCCCGGTCTCCCCCACAGGCGGCAGGGACCTAAGCACCTGGGCCATCTTCCACTGCTTTCCCAGGTGCGTCAGCAGGGAGCTGCATGGACGTGGAGCAGCCGGGACTCGAACCGGCGCTCAGACAGGCAATGTGGACACCACAGCAGTGCTTCAGCCCCTGCAGCCCAACTCCGGCTCCAGTGTTTTCTGTGCTCTGGGCAGAAGGGGACAGGTGCGGCCACTGCAGGCAGCCCGGCGTCCCGTATGGGGCGGGCTTGGTCCTGCTGCTCCGCTTCCGATCCAGCTCCCTGCTAGTGCATCTGGGAAAAGCAGTGGAGGACAGCCCAGCGACGTGGGAGACCCAGAGAGGGCTCCAGGCTCCTGGCTTCTGCCCGGCGAGCCCCGGTCGTTGCGGCCATTTGGGGAGTGAACCAGCAGATGGGAGACTCTCTCCCTCCCTCTGTTCTTCTCTCTCTGTGACTCTGAATTTCAAATAAATAAATAAATCATAAAAAATGTATAATGCAGGTGATCTGGCTGTCACCAAGCACAAAATGACATTTGCAAAACTTAGTGTATGTTTATGAAGACTTGGAAGAAAAACATGGAAGCCAACAAGAAAAGATCACTGAAATTTGCAAAGACGTTTCGCACACTGCAATGAAAATATCAGGGGAGATGAGGAGGTCCTGACTCCAGCGTGTCTTGCTGTCTGCAGATTCGTTTATTAATCAGACTGAGAGCCGCTCAGTGAAGTTAAAACTGCAAAGCACACAGCAGAGGGACAGGACTGATCCAGCCGAGTCGTCACCAACAGGAATCCACGGCACCGTCCCAGGTCACAGTGTGAGGTCACCGCCCTGTCCCGGGTCACAGTGTGAGGTCACTGCCCTGTCCCGGGTCACCGTGTGAGGTCACTGCCCTGTCCCAGTACTCACAGTGTGAGGTCACTGCCCTGTCCCAGTACTCACAGTGTGAGGTCACTGCCCTGTCCCGGGTCACAGTGTGAGGTCACCGCCCTGTCCCGGGTCACAGTGTGAGGTCACCGCCCTGTCCCGGGTCACAGTGTGAGGTCACTGCCCTGTCCCAGTACTCACAGTGTGAGGTCACTGCCCTGTCCCAGTACTCACAGTGTGAGGTCACTGCTCTGTCCCAGGTCACAGTGTGAGGTCACTGCTCTGTCCCGGGTCACAGTGTGAGGTCACTGCCCTGTCCCAGTACTCACAGTGTGAGGTCACTGCTCTGTCCCAGGTCACAGTGTGAGGTCACCGCCCTGTCCCAGTACTCACAGTGTGAGGTCACTGCCCTGTCCCAGTACTCACAGTGTGAGGTCACCGTCCTGTCCCGGGTCACAGTGTGAGGTCACTGCCCTGTCCCAGTACTCACAGTGTGAGGTCACCGCCCTGTCCCAGTACTCACAGTGTGAGGTCACTGCTCTGTCCCAAGTCACAGTGTGAGGTCACCGCCCTGTCCCAGTACTCACAGTGTGACGTCACTGCTCTGTCCCAGGTCACAGTGTGAGGTCACCGCCCTGTCCCAGTTCTCACAGTGTGAGGTCACTGCCCTGTCCCAGTACTCACAGTGTGAGGTCACTGCTCTGTCCCAGGTCACAGTGTGAGGTCACTGCCCTGTCCCGGGTCACAGTGTGAGGTCACTGTCCTGTCCCAGTACTCACAGTGTGAGGTCACTGCTCTGTCCCAGGTCACAGTGTGAGGTCACCGCTCTGTCCCAGGTCACAGTGTGAGGTCACCGACCTGTCCCAGTACTCACAGTGTGAGGTCACCGTCCTGTCCCAGTACTCACAGTGTGAGGTCACTGCCCTGTCCCAGGTCACAGTGTGAGGTCACTGCCCTGTCCCAGTACTCACAGTGTGAGGTCACTGCTCTGTCCCAGTACTCACAGTGTGAGGTCACCGCTCTGTCCCGGGTCACAGTGTGAGGTCACCGCCCTGTCCCGGGTCACAGTGTGAGGTCACTGCCCTGTCCCGGGTCACAGTGTGAGGTCACTGCCCTGTCCCAGTACTCACCGTGTGAGGTCACTGCCCTGTCCCGGGTCACAGTGTGAGGTCACCGCCCTGTCCCAGGTCACAGTGTGAGGTCACCGCCCTGTCCCAGGTCACAGTGTGAGGTCACTGCCCTGTCCCGGGTCACAGTGTGAGGTCACTGCTCTGTCCCAGGTCACAGTGTGAGGTCACTGCCCTGTCCCAGTACTCACAGTGTGAGGTCACTGTTCTGTCCCAGGTCACAGTGTGAGGTCACCGCTCTGTCCCAGGTCACAGTGTGAGGTCACCGACCTGTCCCAGTACTCACAGTGTGAGGTCACCGCCCTGTCCCAGTACTCACAGTGTGAGGTCACTGCCCTGTCCCAGGTCACAGTGTGAGGTCACTGCCCTGTCCCAGGTCACAGTGTGAGGTCACTGCTCTGTCCCAGTACTCACAGTGTGAGGTCACCGCTCTGTCCCGGGTCACAGTGTGAGGTCACCGCCCTGTCCCGGGTCACAGTGTGAGGTCACTGCCCTGTCCCGGGTCACAGTGTGAGGTCACTGCCCTGTCCCAGTACTCACCGTGTGAGGTCACTGCCCTGTCCCGGGTCACAGTGTGAGGTCACTGCTCTGTCCCAGTACTCACAGTGTGAGGTCACCGCCCTGTCCCGGTTCACATTGTGAGGTCACCGCCCTGTCCCGGGTCACAGTGTGAGGTCACCGCCCTGTCCCGGGTCACAGTGTGAGGTCACCGCCCTGTCCCAGGTCACAGTGTGAGGTCACTGCCCTGTCCCGGGTCACAGTGTGAGGTCACTGCTCTGTCCCAGTACTCACAGTGTGAGGTCACTGCCCTGTCCCAGGTCACAGTGTGAGGTCACTGCCCTGTCCCGGTTCACATTGTGAGGTCACCGCCCTGTCCCAGTACTCACAGTGTGAGGTCACCGCCCTGTCCCAGGTCACAGTGTGAGGTCACCGCCCTGTCCCAGGTCACAGTGTGAGGTCACTGCCCTGTCCCGGGTCACAGTGTGAGGTCACTGCTCTGTCCCAGTACTCACAGTGTGAGGTCACTGCTCTGTCCCAGGTCACAGTGTGAGGTCACTGCCCTGTCCCAAGTCACAGTGTGAGGTCACTGCCCTGTCCCGGGTCACAGTGTGAGGTCACCGCCCTGTCCCAGGTCACAGTGTGAGGTCACTGCCCTGTCCCGGGTCACAGTGTGAGGTCACTGCTCTGTCCCAGTACTCACAGTGTGAGGTCACTGCTCTGTCCCAGGTCACAGTGTGAGGTCACTGCCCTGTCCCAAGTCACAGTGTGAGGTCACTGCCCTGTCCCGGGTCACAGTGTGAGGTCACCGCCCTGTCCTGGGTCACACTGTGAGGTCACCGCCCTGTCCCGGGTCACAGTGTGAGGTCACTGCCCCGTCCCGGGTCACAGTGTGAGGTCACCGCCCTGTCCCGGGTCACAGTGTGAGGTCACCGCTCTGTCCCAGTACTCACAGTGTGAGGTCACTGCCCTGTCCCAGTACTCACAGTGTGAGGTCACTGCTCTGTCCCAGTACTCACAGTGTGAGGTCACCGCCCTGTCCCAGGTCACAGTGTGAGGTCACTGCCCTGTCCCAGTACTCACAGTGTGAGGTCACTGCCCTGTCCCAGTACTCACATGTGAGGTCACTGCCCTGTCCCAGGTCACAGTGTGAGGTCACTGCCCTGTCCCAGGTCACAGTGTGAGGTCACTGCCCTGTCCCAGGTCACAGTGTGAGGTCACCGCTCTGTCCCAGTACTCACAGTGTGAGGTCACCGCCCTGTCCCGGGTCACAGTGTGAGGTCACTGCCCTGTCCCAGTACTCACAGTGTGAGGTCACTGCCCTGTCCCGGTTCACAGTGTGAGGTCACTGCCCTGTCCCAGGTCACAGTGTGAGGTCACCGCCCTGTCCCGGTTCACAGTGTGAGGTCACTGCCCTATCCCGGGTCACACTGTGAGGTCACTATCCTGTCCCAGGCTGAAGCAAGACTTGGGTCTCACATTCAATCAGAGCTCTGCCCCTCCTGCCCCTAGCCTTACCTAACCTGTATGTTCTAGAACCCCCAACTGGCTTTCTGGATTTTTTTTAGTGTTTATTTTTTCACAATTTATTTTAAAGACACAGAGATTTTCACCTACTGGTTCACTCCCTAATGCCCACCACAACCAGGACCGGGCCGGAGTAAATTCTGGATCCCAGAACTCCATCTGGGCCTCCCACATGGGTGGCTAGGGGCCCAAGCGCCAGGGCCACCCTGTGTCTCCCAGGTCCCCCGTGGCTGAGCAGTGGCCACAGGTCCTCAGGCTGACCCCTCGGCTCCTGGCCTCCACCTCCTGGCCAGGTGCCTCCCTGCGAGGCTCTAGCAGGCTCTGCCCACAACCCCTCTATCAACAAACAGCTTTACTGAGACGGGGCCCCACACCAGACAATTCCAAGTGTGCAACTCAACGGCCCCGAGCGTGCATTAGATGTGTGCCCACCCCCACCGTCCTCTCTGGACCCCGCCCGGCAGCCCAGGCTGCTGTCTGGCTTCTTGCACCCCCTGATTGCTCTGGGTTCATCCAGCGCCCACTGCAGGCTCCCCCGTCCAAGGCTGGCACCGAGGCCTCTCGGCCAGTGCAGCCACCATGGCCGCACCTCGTTTCTTTCCTCCTTTCAGCTGTGGCTGGATGCACCTGTGTGTGTGGACCACAGCATTTATCCGGGATCTGCCGATGGCCTCGTGGGGCGCAGCTTTGGCCCGGCAGGAGCAACATGGTACCGCCCACCTGCCCCTGCCCGGGGCGTCTCCAGCCCAGCCCAGCCCAGCCCAGCCCCCGTGTCCCTCATAGGCACTGTCCCTTGGAACCACCCTGGGGGTGCCATGAGCTGCACAACCACAGGCGTTGCCTGTGGACGGGTCAGGGGCACGGTACCACTATCGCCCCTTCAGGCACCCAGCTCCCAGGGAGGTCCACCTGGAGGGGCAAGCCCCGCCCCCACAGACCCCTCCCCTTCCGTGCGGTCTCAGCTGGCGGGGTTGGCTCCCCTCTGGGAGCACCCTGGAGCACCAGGACAGCTGCCTGCCCAAGCTGCTTCCCTTACAGAGACCAGAGAGGGGGTAGGGGTGAGAGAAAGGGGAGCGCCTCCTGCAGCAGCCAGGGGCACCCAAAGAGCTGGTGCTGGGTGGGACTTGTTTTTTTTTTTTGTTGTTGTTGTTATTGTTTTGATAGGCAGAGTGGACAGTGAGAGAGAGAGACAGAGAGAAAGGTCTTCCTTTTTTCCGTTGGTTCAGAACCCCAATGGCCGCTGCAGCCGGCGCACTGCGCTGATCCGAAGCCAGGAGCCAGGTGCCTCCTCCTGGTCTCCCATGCAGGTGCAGGGCCCAAGCACTTGGGCCATCCTCCACTGCCTTCCCGGGCCATAGCAGAGAGCTGGCCTGGAAGAGGGGCAACCGGGACAGGATCGGTGCCCCAACTGAGACTAGAACCCGGGGTCTGGCACCACAGGCGGATTAGCCTAGTGGGCCATGGCCCCGGCCACTGGACGGGACTTGTATGCTGGGTAGGGGAGAGACACGGGCCCCAACCGTGGTCTCCCCACCCTGCAGTCCCGCACCCCTGCCTATCCATCCCGCGTCTACCCAAGCACTGGATCCCTAAGTCAGCTTCCTGTCGCTCAGGAAGACCCGCGTGCCAGCACAGGGTGGGGCGGCTCTGAGGGCTAAGGGGATCGAGGGTGGCCCCTGCTCCCAGGCCCACTGTCGCACAATGGTTCACGGGCTTGGCTGAGGATTCGAACCCTCTCTGAGGCAAAGAGCCCACGTGACTTCCCGAGGGGTGGGCACCCGGTCCCTGAGCCACCTCAGCTCCCATCTCAGGACTGCGCCCCCTCCCCACCGGGAGCAGGGCGGTGCTTAGCTGGGTGGCTTCCAGGTGCCACTCATCAAGTGTCGCTGGCCTCTCTGCCCCTCTGCACCCCACGTGGCTGACCCCTGCCACCAGCCTCAGGGACCAGCACCCAGAGCTCCAGCTCCCGGAGGTGCCAGGGCCAGAGAATTCAGCTCCAGGACACCCCTAAAAGGCCAGAGGGTCGCCCCTGAAGCCTGCCGCTCCCCTTGGCCTCCCAGCTTGGGTTCCCGCATGCGAAGCCCCCAGCTCTGAGCGTTCCAAGTTCTGTAGTCACCTCTGGCCACTCTGGTGACGTTTTTGAAAACCAAGACTTCTGATCTGAAAAGGGGGGAATTTGGGATTAAAAAGAAGTAAAGCCCCTAAACTTCACATCAAGTGGGTGCTGTGAGGGAGAGCCTGAGAGAGGCGTCTCGGGGGCTCCCGCTGGCCAGTGCAGGGCCAGATACCCCACGACTTACGACGGGATTGTCCTCCTAAAGCCGTCTAGGGGGCTGGCACCGTGGCACAGAAGTTAAGCCGCCGCCGGAGACACCAGCGTCCCACAGGAGCACTGGGTGCAGGCCCGGCTGCTCCACTTCCCACCCAGCTCCCTGCTAATGCGCCTGGGAAAGCAGCGGAAGACGGCCCCCTGCCATCCACTGGGGGACCCTGGTGGGGACCCGGTGGAGTCCCGGCTCCCGGCTTCAGCTGCTCCATCCCCAGCCATTGTGGCTGTGTGGGGAGTGAGCTAGTGGATGGAAGATCTGTCACTCTGCCTTTGCAAAAAATAAAGCAAGCCCATCTGAGTGGCGCCTGCTGTAAGACACAAACCATGCCCACGTCACAGAGCCAGGCCGCCTTGCGCGTGCTCCAAGCTGAGCGAAGCCCGCCTGTGACAGCGCTGCTGTTTTGTGGGATTCCCTGGAAACGGGCCGGGCGGTCTGCCAGGGACAGGCGGAGCGAGGGGCGGTACAGCCGGGGAGGGACACGGGGTCCCCCAGCTCGGGATGCAGCTCCCAGCCACAAAGGCTGGGAACAGGGGCGGCGGAGGCTCACGGGCGACGTCCATGTGGCTTCACTGTTGACGGCCAGGCAGACGTCCACGGGTGGATGACTGTGTGAGCACGCCATGGTCCATCCGTGGGCCGGGACTCAGCGGCCCGGAGGAAGGGAGCAGGGACACAGGTGACCGTAGGGGGAGCCTGCATTTTATGCGGTGTCCAGAATGGATAAACCACCCCCCACCCTGAGACGGAGCTGGGTCAGCCCTGCCGGGGCTGGGGTAGGCAGGGTGGGGGGCTGATAATCCCGAGGGGTGAAAACACTCTGAAATGTGGCCCTGGCACATTCTTGGGAAAACGCTCAAAACCGCTGACTTGCACTCTATTAAAGGACAGATTTTACGGTATGCGAATTATTTTTTCAATACTTATTATTTGAGAGGTAGTGTTACAGAGAGAGGGAGAGAGAGAGGTCTTCCATCTGCTGGTTCACTCCCCAAATGGCCACAACAGCTGGGGCTGCGCCAATCCGAAGCCAGGAGCCAGGAGCCAGGAGCTTCCTTCAGGTCTCCCACGTGGGTGCAGGGGCCCAAGGACTTGGGGCATCTTCTACTGCTTTCCCAGGTGCATCTGAAGGGAGCTGGATCGGAAGTGGAGCGGCTAGGACTCGAACCGGTGCCCATAAAGGATGCCGGCAAGTGTGTGTGTGTGGACGCAGTGCGTGTGTGAACTCACGCTCTCCCTCCCCTCACTGCACCCCAGGGGGCACGGTGGGTTCTGGGCGCGACCGTGATGCTTTGCACCTGTGGGTCGTTTGGGGGAGTTGCTGTCATCCGTTCAGAGCTTCTGTAATTTCTCTCAGCAGAGAGCTCCAGGCAGCTGGATCGGAAGCGGAGCAGCCGGGACTCGAACCACACCCAGGCAGGATGCTGGCACTGCAGCTGGAGGCTTAGCCCACCGCGCCACAGGGCCACTGGCCTCCAATTTTTACATTTTTTAAGAGCACAGCTTACAACTTCTGAGCGTGGCGCTCCTGAGCCAATGCCCCTGGAGGACCCCGTGCCCTTCCTTGGACCCTCCCCTGCCCAGCACGCCCGGCACACTCCCGACAGACGGCTTCCAGTGTGTTCCCGCCCAGCACTCACCACTCTCAATGTCGGCGTCATCGAAGATGTCACCTGGGACGCCACCCCCCGTGACCCAGGGCCTGGGCTCCCCTTTCTCCAGCTTCCTGCCAACACGCACCGTGGGAGGCAGCAGGTGACGGCTCAAGTACTTAGGTCCCGGCCACCCACACGGGAGACCGGGGAAGCGCTCTCCTCGCCGGGCTGGGGGTCGCAGGCAGCCCTTGGCTGGGTCGGTGGGGGGGCCTCTCAGAGCCGGGCAGCCAGCCGGCCTGTGCCCCGCCTCAGCCAGGGAGTCCCCGTCCACCCCTCCCTTCCTGGAAGTGGCTTCAGGAAGCCGGAACTTTCCGTGAGCAGAGGCTGCTCACGCCAACGGCCGCAGAGCCTGGGCAGAGGACGCTGCCCCTGGCAGGCAGCCCCACGCTCTGGACGGCTTCCCCAGTGAGGCCAGGGCGGGTGAAGGCCAGCCACAGGCGCTCTGCCCTCCCTCGCCCCTCCTCCCAGGGCAGCCGGCAGCCGGAGCACACAGCTCCGGCTCCCAGTGCCGCGGTTCCGCTGGGCACCTCTGCCCCTTCTCAGAGGTGCAGGGAGAGGCCTCCGCCCCAGACGGCCGCAGAGCTGCCCGGGCCTGGCCGAGGGGGCCGCCGAGGCCAGGCACAGCCCCCGCCCCATGATTTTGTAAGAGCAGACAGTGTGGGTGGCCACGGGGCCGAGTGGATCATCACTGCTCTGTCCCCCTCTGGGTCTTGGTCTTCCACCCACAAACTGGGGGTGACCACCCTGCCCCCTTAGCGCTGTGGCGGCACGCCCCCGAGTCTCCCATGGCCAGCAGGCATCTTGCACTGGGGACGAGGAGGCCCCTCTGTGGGCTCTGCTGCTGTCCCAGGGCTCGGTGCAGGGTTCCTGGGGCAGAGGGCACAGTGTCCTCCACACACTTGCTCTAAGCCACCTCCGGGGCGCAGCGCGGGACAGGCCCCTGAAGGTGCCATGGCCTCGCTCCCTCCCACCCTGGGCGGTGACAGGACACCTGCCCTGAGGGGCCTGGCTCTGTCCGCCAGGTGGGTGCCAGGCCAGGGAGCACTCTGGCCTCTGGAGCTAGGATCCCTGCCGCCCCCCTCACCCTGTGACCACGGGCGGCCCTCAGCCAACACACCAGGGCCGAGGGGGCCGGAGGCCGTCCTCAAGTGCACACAGCGCACCTGCGGTGGGGCTGGCACAGGCGCCTTCTCATGAGGGGAGATGGGGACAGACACGCAGTGCTGTGGTCGGCAAACCGCACACACCACACACCCACACATACACCACACACCCCACACCTACATATACCACACATATATCCTACACACACAACACCTGCACACACCACACACCCACACATATACCACATACCCCCCCACACCCAACACCTGCACACACCCCACACCTGCTATACCACACACATACCCTACACACACAACACCTGCACACACCACACACCCACACATATACCACATACCCCCCACACCCAACACCTGCACACACCCCACACCTGCTATACCATACACATACCCTACACACACAACACCTGCACACACCACACACCCACACATATACCACATACCCCCCCACACCCAACACCTGCACACACCCCACACCTGCTATACCACACACATACCCTACACACACAACACCTGCACACACCACACACCCACACATATACCACATACCCCCCCACACCCAACACCTGCACACACCACACACCCACACATATACCACACACATACCCTACACACACAACACCTGCACACACCACACACTCACACATATACCACATACCCCCCCACACCCAACACCTGCACACACCCCACACCTGCTATACCACACACATACCCTACACACACAACACCTGCACACACCACACACCCACACATATACCACATACCCCCCACACCCAACACCTGCACACACCCCACACCTGCTATACCACACACATACCCTACACACACAACACCTGCACACACCACACACCCACACATATACCACATACCCCCCCACACCCAACACCTGCACACACCCCACACCTGCTATACCACACACATACCCTACACACACAACACCTGCACACACCACACACCCACACATATACCACATACCCCCCACACCCAACACCTGCACACACCCCACACCTGCTATACCACACACATACCCTACACACACAACACCTGCACACACCACACACCCACACATATACCACATACCCCCCCACACCCAACACCTGCACACACCACACACCTGCTATACCACACACATACCCTACACACACAACACCTGCACACACCACACACTCACACATATACCACATACCCCCCCACACCCAACGCCTGCACACACCACACACCCACACATATACCACACACATACCCTACACACACAACACCTGCACACACCACACACCCACACATATACCACATACCCCCCCACACCCAACACCTGCACACACCCCACACCTGCTATACCACACACATACCCTACACACACAACACCTGCACACACCACACACCCACACATATACCACATACCCCCCCACACCCAACACCTGCACACACCCCACACCTGCTATACCACACACATACCCTACACACACAACACCTGCACACACCACACACCCACACATATACCACATACCCCCCCACACCCAACACCTGCACACACCACACACCTGCTATACCACACACATACCCTACACACACAACACCTGCACACACCACACACCCACACATATACCACATACCCCCCCACACCCAACACCTGCACACACCCCACACCTGCTATACCACACACATACCCTACACACACAACACCTGCACACACCACACACCCACATATATACCACACACCCCGCACACACACCCAACGCCTGCACACACCACATTCACACAAATACCACACACCCCACACCTGCATATACCACACATATACCCTATGCCTGCACACACCACACCCACACATATACCACATACCCCGCACACACACCCAACACCTGCACACCCAAAATACATATATCACACCCAACACCACATACCACACACACCCCCACCACAAACACCTACACACACACCCCCACTTATACCACACACCCCCACATACACCCAACACCTGCACACACCACATGCATACACCCAACACCTACACACACACAACACACATATCAGACATACACCACACACCCACAACTACATATACCACACCCACACATATACCACATACCCCACACATATACCCCACACCGCACACACTACACACTCATATTTATACCACATACCCCACCCACATACACAACACACATCCATATATCACAGCCCCCCACACATATACACCCAACACACGCACACATACATACCACACCTTCCACACACAAATATCACACACACACCCTCAGGCCCCAGCTCTGCTCTGCCCACCCCTGTGAGTCCTGCCCTGTCCGGCGTGCCACATTCCCATGTCCACCGAGGGCAGGGGCTGCGTCTGCTTTGGTCACCGCTGGGCCCCAGGCCTGGCACAGGCTGACAGAGCAGCCACTTGGCAGGCGGGTCCTGGAGTCCAGGCCGGGGGTGGCACAGGTGGTGGCTTGGGTCTGCATGGGAGCCTCCAGGAGGACACACCGTCGCGAGGGCTGGGGGGGCACTGTGCTCCGTGGACACGTGTGTGTGTGTGCCACAGCGCACGCCCCACTGCACAGCACTGGCCTCCAGCTGGCTCGTGTGTCCGGGTTTGACCACCTGAGTGGCAGGATGGAGAAGTGAGCCGTGTGTGCGCCGCCCCGATGCTGCGTCATGGAGGGAGGCCACGTTGTCAGGCGCACGCAGGGTTATGGCGTTGTCTTCCTGGGAACCTTTGCTCACAGAGATGAAGCTGCTGCACTCGCCCCACACAGCGCGTTTCCTGCCCTCCACCTGGTCCGTGCGCAGCCCCACCAGCTGCCTCGGGCACCTGCTCTGTCCTCGTCCTCAGGTCTCTTTGCACCCTCATCTGTCACGTGTCACCGGTCAACGGCCAGAGCTGTGCTCAGCCATGACTGAGACTCACGCCCAGCAGGTCTGCCTGCCCTGACGCCTGACGCCACCCTGGAGCCCGCACCGGCCCCCCACTGCCTCCCTGGGGCCTTCCTCTCTGGCTCCTCGCCTGTAGAATAGGGACACCCACTGCTCCCTCCTGCCCCAGCTGGTGTAGAGAAAGGGATGTGCCCGGCCCACGTCCGGCCGTCACTGGCACTGGGCGCTGCTGTCCTCCGGTGGGACCCTGAGCCCGGCAGTGAGGGGCTGCAGTGGGGTGGAGCTGTCTGGGCACGCCCTGGGGTCAGCGTGAGGCCACGGCTGCCCCCTCCTGAGCCAGCCCGGCTCTTCCGTCTTGTGCCTGGGGGGGGGGGGTGTCAGGGGATCCCCACCCCCTCCAGGGGAATTCACAGGCCCTCGGAGATGGACACTCACTCCCAGGCCCACAGCACTTTCCCGGCGGCCTCCGCTCCAACGTGCCCGTTCCGTCCAGGTCAGGAGGCCTGGGGAGGCCCCGTTCCCCCACCCGCCCAGCTGCTGGGACTGCCTGCGTCCCCTCCCACCTCCCTCCCCTCCCTGGTCCTCGCTGCTTCCATCACCTGGCCACCATTTCCAACTCT
Source organism: Lepus europaeus (assembly GCF_033115175.1). Lineage (NCBI taxonomy): Eukaryota > Metazoa > Chordata > Mammalia > Lagomorpha > Leporidae > Lepus > Lepus europaeus. The sequence continues at coordinate 36,213 of NW_026909245.1, forward strand.
CACATTCCTGCCTCCCTCTTTTAAACACTGATTGCCCTGAGCTGCCAGGATAATCTGGAACAATCTCCCGTCCCCAAGGCCGTAACTGAATACTGGCTGCAAGCCCCCCAACCCCACACACGCTGACGCTGGCCGGGTCCTGTGGATTAACCATGGACATCACTGGGGCCGGGGGGCGGGAGCTGCGGCAGTAACAACTGTTCCCATTGGCTGACAGCAACGCCACTCACCCGACACGGCCCCAGCACGCACACATGCACGTGAGCACACACATGCAAGCCACACATGCACACACATGCACACACACAGCTCCTGGTGCTGCACTAACATACAAAGTGAGAGCCCAGGCTCTCCAGACGCTGGGGATGGCTTCACCGCGGGAGACAAGATGCCAGACTGGAGAGGAGACGGGAGACAGCCAGGCTGGGCGCCTCCCGGCTTAGGGTGGGGACGGCGCTCGCCCCGGACCCTGTGGACCCTGTGGACACTGGCCACCGACCCAGTGGGGGGGGGGGGAAGAGCTGTCAAGGAGCTCGCCTCCCACGCGTGCCACCCAGCCAGCAAAGCCACAGGGGCAGAAGCAGCAGAGGGGTTTCCGTCTGTGAGCGCGTGGGGGGCAGGGTCCACGGGAGAGGAGGAGGTGCTCAGGGCGCATCTCTCCTCCCTGCCGCGTCCCCCGCACTGCCCCATCTCCCCCCTCCCTCCTGAACCCCAAGGCCACGCCCCACAGAGGGCTGACTCCAGGGGGTGTATGCACAGCACGTGCTCTGATCCCCAACTCTGGGAACACAGGAAGGCGACACGTCCCGCAGGGAAGACAGCTCCGTGCCGCAGCACCCAGCGCTCAGCAACCTCACAGCTCCAGGCCCCGACTCCATGGAGCAGGCGTCGGCAGAGGCAGCCGCGCGGTGCGGGCAGGCAGGGGCCATGCACCAGGGCAGCCGGGCACCAGCGTGGAGCAGGGAGGGACCCAGAGCGGGAGTTCCTGGGCTGGGCGGGGCGGAGCTGAGAGAGAGACAGCAATAGAGAGGAAGCGAGAGGCGTGGAGGGGGCTGCCCTGCCAGAGCACGTCTCCGGCTGCGGCACTGCACCTGCCACGCGCCAGAGCCCAAGGCCCATGACGACGCAGGCACAAACGTGTTTCCCATCACAGCTCACAAGTCACAGAGGTCCCCCAAAGCCCGTGGTGATACCACGCTGTGTGTGGCCAGCTGCCACTCTTGGTCACTTCTGTGGGCTTCCACCCTAAGACCCCAGCCCCAACTCACTGACCCCACAGTGCTGGGAGAAAGGAGGGGACAGGGAGCCGGGGACTTCACGGTGCAGAGGTTCCGCACTTCACCTTCCACTCCAGGGTCTTCGTGACCAAAGCGGACGCAGCCCCTGGCTCGGCGAGGCATCGGGCGCAGGGCCGCGAGCTGGAACTGCTGTGGATCTGCTGGGGACCTCATGCCAGACAGCGCCTGCATTCCACGCCCAGGCCTGGGGGGCGAAGGGGACAAAACCCAGGAACTCTGGGGGTGGACGGGGTACGACTCCTGAGGCCTGTCAGGGTGAGCGGGAAGCTGGTTCCGAGCGGCCAGAGGAGCCAGCGGCCACGGCCACAGCGCTGCTGAGGGCCAAGGGCGAACGCGGTCCTGTGGGCCCCGGCAGCTCTGGGTCCTGCTGGGCTGCCTGCAAGAGCAAGATCGTGGCTGCAGGGCGGGCGCCGGAGCCCGGTGTGCAGTGTGTTCCCCGTCACCATCCCCACCAGTGAGTGAGAAGGCCGGGCCCCGGCAGCCAGCCCCGTGCTGTGGACCCGGCTCGGATCCACCTCGGACGGGGCCCTTTCGTCCCGTGACCCACAGAGAAGAGGCCCAGGCCTCCTCTGCCCCTGACCAGCCTGGGGTCCCGGCAGGTCCGCCACGCCTGCCCTACTTCTCTCTGTGGGGTCACGTGCTCTCAGAAGCGTTTCCGTTTTTTCTGAATTGCCGAGAGCTGGGTTGGGGTGGAGCCGTGAACTTGCAGTCTCACGGCTATGCAGCAGCAGAGGGGGTGCCCGCACGCCGGGGCCTGGGAGCCACCCAGGGCAGCCTGTGCTGCGGGCCCCCGGTCGGGCGTGCGGATACGCACGGGACTGCGACCCAGGAGGGAACCCTCAGCACAGCCAGTGACCCGCAAGACGCCGGGACAACGCAGCAGGGAGCGGGCGGTCTCAGCAAGCGGAGCTGGGGCGATGGGACCCTCACTGCGAACACGGACAAGAGAACGGAGACCCTCCCCTCAGCACACGCAGGGAGCACGCGTCCCAGAGACCTGCAGGAGGCCCTGCTCCCCCCAGGGAGGCAGGACAGCGAAGCGCAGCCGGCATGCACACATCTGGGACTACACCTCCACGCTGCCAGAGCCCCAGAGCAGCACGGGACACGGGCCCAGGACTGGAGGCAGGCATCTGTCCACATCGGACACAGCCTCCCGCACGCGTGACGGGATCTCCTGTTTACACCCCAGTGAGACCAGCAGGGGCCTGCCACCCCAGCACCCACATGGGCGCTGATTCGAGTCCCCGTCGCTCCACTTTCGGTCCAGCTCTCTGTTGTGGCCTGGGAAAGCAGTGGAGGATGGCCCAAGTCCTTGGGCCCCTGCACCCATGTGGGAGACCCAGAAGAAGCTCCTGGCTCCTGGCTTTGGATAGGCACAGCTCTGGCTGTTGTGGTCATTTTGGGAGTGAACCAGTGGATGGGAGACCTAACTGCTTTCCAAATAAATAAATTGATCTTAAAAAATAAAACCTGGGCCAGCGCCGTGGCTCACTTGGTTAATCCTCCGCCTGTGGTGCCGGCATCCCATATGGGCACCGGGTTCTAGTCCTGGTTGCTCCTCTTCCAGCCCAGCTCTCTGCTGTGGCCCAGGAAGGCAGTGGAGGATGGCCCAAGTGCTGGGGCCCTGTACCCGCATGGGAGACCAGGAGGAAGCATTGGCTCCTGGCTTCGAATTGGCGCAGTGCGCCAGCTGCAGCAGCCATTTGGGGGGTGAACCAACGGATGGAAGACCTTTCTCTCTGTCTCTCTCTCTCACTAACTCTGTCAAATTAAAAAAAAAAAAATACTGCCCACTTTTAAGAGGTGCTTCCCTGAAGGAGGGGTCTGTGCGGCTCGAGGCTCAAGCCTGTGGACAACAGTCAGCATGCCAGTCTGGCGTGAGCACATGGACAGTGATTAACACGCTGGTCTCTGAGCGCGTGGAAAGCCGTGGCGGGCTCTCCCGGCACACCCATGGCCGGCAGGAGTGGACGGAGCGCACGCCGGTCTCTGAGCGCGTGGAAAGCCGTGGCGGGCTCTCCCGGCACACCCATGGCCAGCAGGAGTGGACGGAGCACACGCCGGTCTCTGAGCGCGTGGAAAGCCGTGGCGGGCTCTCCCGGCACACCCACGGTGGCAGGAGTGGACGGAGCACACGCTGGTCTCTGAGCGCGTGGAAAGCCGTGGCGGGCTCTCCCGGCACACCCATGGCCAGCAGGAGTGGACGGAGCACACGCCGGTCTCTGAGCGTGTGGAAAGCCGTGGCGGGCTCTCCCGGCACACCCACGGTGGCAGGAGTGGACGGAGCACACGCTGGTCTCTGAGCGCGTGGAAAGCCGTGGCGGGCTCTCCCGGCACACCCATGGCCGGCAGGAGTGGACGGAGCGCACGCCGGTCTCTGAGCGTGTGGAAAGCTGTGGCGGGCTCTCCCGGCACACCCATGGCCGGCAGGAGTGGACGGAGCGCACGCCGGTCTCTGAGCGTGTGGAAAGCTGTGGCGGGCTCTCCCGGCACACCCATGGCCGGCAGGAGTGGACGGAGTGCACACCGGTCTCTGAGCGTGTGGAAAGCTGTGGCGGGCTCTCCCGGCACACCCATGGCCGGCAGGAGTGGACGGAGTGCACGCCGGTCTCTGAGCGCGTGGAAAGCCGTGGCGGGCTCTCCCGGCACACCCATGGCGGCAGGAGTGGATGGAGTGCGCAGCCCTCGCACGCGGCTGGGAGGAAGCGACATGTTGCAGGCACGCCACAGAGGCCCTGGAGTTCCTTACAAATAAACAGAGACCAACCACAGGACATGGTGACTCCATGCCAGAGACCACACCCGAGAAAGGCGCAAACCCACTCCCACAGTGGCTGCAAGCACGCGCAACCCCAACATCCACCAGGCACCGAGTGGCCAGACAAGAGCTCACCGCGGCTACCCGTGCGGTAATGTCCTGACCACAGAGAGGGGGTCGGCAGTGTGGTGCCGCGGGCTAAGCGGTGGCCTGGGACACCTCCACCCCACACTGGGGCACCCGTTCCAGTCCCGACTGCTCCGCTTCCGACCCAGCTCCCTGCTACCGTGCCTGGGAGGCGGCACAAGACGGCCCAGGTCCTCCAGCCCAGGTCACCCACACGGGAGACCCGGATGGAGCCCCTGGCTCCTGGGCTTGGCCTGGCCCAGGCCTGGCTGCTGTGGGCATTTGGGAAGTGAACCAGCAGAAGGAAAAATCTCTCTCCTTTTAAAGAAGATGAAAACAAAAACATTTTTTAAAAGAAGAATCAAAGATTTACACACGCCACAGGTGGGAAAACCCCACAAACACGTATGAAGTGACAGACGCCACACGCCACAGCAGGTTGTACGTGAGGGGCTCGTGACTCACAATCTTCCGCATCGCATATACTTGCTGCTGCTTCCCTCTGCACAGCTTCCGGAGGCAGCCTGCATCCCAGAAAGGTGAGTGTGTCGGCACACAAGCTGGCGGGAGACCGCCAGGGCGGGGGGAGGAAGCGGGGTCTCGTGCCCCAGGCCGCGGGGATGTCCATGTTCGCCCCGCACCTCCAACGCCCCAATCTCACGCTAACAGCACCCCAGGCCGCACAGGAACCCCTTGGCGCTGGGGGCAGGAGACGGGGCCGATACGTGGGTCCTGGGAAGACGGGGAGGTGGGCAGAGAGGGGCAGGGGACAAAGGCAGGCAGAGGCTGGAGTGAGGGAGACCGGGCCACGTGTCCTCCTGCCCGGGGGAGGCGCACGCTCCCTGCTCCATCTTCCTCCAAGCAAAGAAGTTTCCAGACCAAATAAGGCCGTGCCTCTCCAGGCTCCTGGCACAGGACACAAGCTCAATACTTGCCAAGGCTCCAGCCTGGACCCAAGCCTTCCCAGAGCAGCCACGGCCCATCGGGGACTCGGATCCCTCCGGGTAGTACTCCCAGCAAACCAAGGTAAACACACAGGGCCGCCCCACAGAGGGCGGGGAGCCAGGCGCCCCCACGCCGAGGGGAGCACAGCTCACCAGCCACCCTCACCTCTGCCTGGGCCAGGGCCATCTGCTGGCCATCAGGGGCCACACGTAGTGTCACCCCCACTTCACCACAGCAAGCGCGTCAGGTGCGGGTGCTGTTCCGAGGGCTTTGAGCGTCCGCCCCTCCTACTCCCCCATCTCCCAGGTGGGAAGACTGAGCCCGGTGAACCTGGGGGCAAACCCCAGGGCTGACCTGCTCGGAAGCCAGGGCGCTACAGTCTGCGCCCTGTGACCCCGGGTGCCAAAGAAGACAGCAGGGACGCCTCGGGGCCAGCTCTCCGGGGAAGGGGTCCCCAGCCCGGGTGCCCCTTCTGCAGAGGGTCCAGGGTCGGTCCTGTCAGCAGGTCACCCCGCTGGCTGGGGGGACAGCGGGCTCAGAGGGCTTTCCCCCTCTTGTTTGCAAAAAGTATTCGTTTCCATGAGAGACAGACAGGTAGAGACACAGAGACGGTGCCCATTCACTGGGCCACTGAACACCCATGATGGCCGGGGCTGGGCCAGGCTGGAGCCAAGCACCGGGAGCCACGCCTGACGCCCAGCGTGGATGGCAGAAACTGCACCCCGAGAGCCATCGCTGCTGCATCACAGGGTGTGCGGCGGCAGGAAGCTGGAGCCGGCGGGACCGCAGGGCACTGACCCCAGGCCCTCCAACCTGGGGCCGGGCGTCTGAGCTGCGAGACTCAACGCCTGCCCTGCCCTTGGTCGGACGCCCGGGCCAGGCCCAGCGTGAGGGCATTTACCAACTTTTCCCAGCAAGTCCTCTCTGGGGTGAGAAATGGAGACCCTCGTGCTGCACCCTGCCGCTAGGACATTTTAGCCAGCCTCGGCCACCATGTGAGCGGGGGGCGGGGAACAGGGGTGCACAGAAGCCCCTCGCCCTCGCCCGCACGTGCGTCCCTGCCTTGGCCCAGCAGCCAAGGGGGCAGCCACGCGCACCGCACAGACTCGCTGGAGCCACGGCAGTGCTGGCACACGGTCACGCTCTGCCCTCTGCTCTGAGCTCTTTCTGGAGGGAGGCCCGGGTGAAGGGACCGCGCCGGGCCCCAATCCTGCTGAGGGCACAGGCAGCCTGACTCCACGCTGGCCGTGGGGGGATGGGCGCCCCCAGCCAGAGACACAGGGACACCAAAGACCCTTCGGCAGCAAGTGACAAAGACTCAAGGCAGGCTTCAGCTACCTAAAGACAGCTTAGGGCCGGCACCGTGGTGCGACGGTTACACTGCTGCTTGCGACACCAGCGTCCCTATCAGAACCGCGACCAGTCGAGTCCCGGCGGCTGCACTTCCGATCCAGCTCTCTGCTGTGGCCTGGGAAAGCAGCAGAAGATGGCCCAAGTGCTTGTGCCCCGCACCCTCATGGGGGACCCGGAAGAAGCTCCTGGCTTCGGAACAGCTCAGCTGCGGCCGTTGCGGCCATTTGGGGAATGAACCAGCGGTTCGAAGATTCTCTCCCTCTCTGTGTAACTACCTCTCAAATATTAAAAAAGAGAAAGCGGAAGGGAGGGGGGAGGGCGGGAGGTTAGATGGCAGTTTACTAGTTCAGGACTTGGGGGGATGGGGCAGGACGGCCCCGCCCGCCCGGGCGGCCTCTCCGTCTACACCAGGCCGCCTCTGCCGCGGGGCTCTTCCCCCGGAGTCGGCAGGAAATTCCGCAGAGAGGCCATTTTCATCCCACCTGCCCACAGGACCAGAACCTCCCCACGCCACGCTCCTGAGACGCCCTGCACACCATTGCCGCCGCCGGAAACCGGAAACGGAGACGCCAGCCCAGACCGCGCGGTGCAGCTGACTTTATTTGGTTCTGGAGTGTACGTCCCTGTGACGCCAAACCCTGAGGCCGAACGCATCACCACACAGCTGGCGAAGCGCGGAGGGCCCTGGGAGGGAGCCCCAGCCTGAGAGCGGAGCTGGGGCGGCTCCTTCCCCATGGCCAGAAGCTGGCTGGCCCGAGGCGCAGTCTGAGGCCAGGCACACGTCCAAGGGAACAGGGCCTTCCCCAGCCCCCGCACTGGGATCTGGGCTGGAGCACAGTGAAGGGGGCCCCAGGAGGCGGGCCCGGGCGGGAGCCAGGGAGAGCCACCTGCTGCCCCCGCGTGCTTGCCACACTCCTGCCACTCCGCAGAGGCCCTGCGTCTCCCATGGCTGCTCCACGCCACGCAGCAGGCTGGGGGAGGAGACGGTGTGGCCTGGCCGTGGGGACGCGGCGCTCACGTCCCCCGCTCCTTCTTCTTGCTCGCCCTCTGGCTGCTGAGCTCGCCCAGCTTCTTACCCAGCTTCCTCTGCAGCTGCGCCCTCCTGGCCGGGTCCAGGGACCTGTCCTTGGCCCCACTGCCGGCATACAGCACGCCCTCCCGGCTGATCCTCTGCCGCGCGTGCGCTCGGGCCTTCTCGCCACAGCCGTGGACCTGGGGAGGACTGAGAGTCAGTGGTGGCTCAGGTGCGGGAGCCCACACTGCAGGCTGCCGGGTGGGGGTGGGGGGCTGGAGGCTACAGCCCCCAGAGGACGTGGCCAGGAAATGCCCTCCACAGGCCGCGGCCAGTGTGCTCACACTCCCCAGTACACCCCACGCCCGACTCCTCCAGGCGGACTGGCCTGGCCTCCACTCCCCAGTGCCCGGTTGCACCCCAGGGCCTTTGCACGTGCAGGCTCCCCAGCCGATTCACGCCTTAGGTCTCAGCGTGGCCACTGCAGCACCCCAGGACAGAGACCAGTCCTGCTCCGGCCCCAGCTCCACACGTGGCCGGGAAGGTACTTAGCACACGGGCTCCGGAATGGGCACGGGCGGACGGCTGTCAGCTCTGAGCACGGACTGCCACACAGACATCAGCCCGGCACTCTGCCGACGCGGCGGCGACAGTAGATGCCGCATTTTATTGACTTGTGCCGACTGCTAGAACCAGTCATGCCTCGATGTCACCCGCTCTGCCTGCGAAGCCACTCCGAGCTCACGCTGAGCTGACTCCGTCTGTAGCCGATCTCCCTGGCCCCGGCCCCGCCCCGGCCCTGCCCCGGCCCGGCCCCGGGAGGGCAACAAACCTCAGGCAGGTGGTGGCTGAGGCAGTAGCGGTGGCTGCAGAGCTGGCAGAGCTGGCCCAGGGCGGCGACGCTGGCTGTGCACCTGGCGAAGCTGCAGGTGTTGTCGGCCTTCACGGCCGCCGAGACCAGGGCGTCGAAGTCCTCCTCCGGGGGCGGGTCTCTGGCCGGACGCCCTGGAGAAGGCCCGGTGCCACTGCAGTGAAGCCTCAGCACGCCGCGCCCGGCGCCACCCCCACCACCTTCACTGTGTGTGCAAACGCCGGGGTCTGCCCAGCTGCGGGGGCCCCTGCGACTCCCCGGGCTCTTCCCGAGCGAAGAACCCAGAGACGCCCAGCCACTCTCCATTGGGTGGGCTCCCGGAGGGGCGGGGGCGGCACGCACGGCCGCAGCCCAGGCAGAGCCCACACAACACGGCTGCGTGTGCAACAGGCTGGGACGCCTGGGCCCCCGGGGTCCCGAGCGCTTTGCCCAGGAAGTCATCCCAAGGTGCCCTGCTGAGCACGAACACCAGCCACCCCCACCAGCCCAGGAGCCGAGGGAGCCCAGCCAATGTCCCTGCTGGCTCCTCCAGGCCCTCTGCCTGCCACCCAGGCCCGGGCGCTTCCTCCGTGCCAGGCCTGCACCGGCCCCGGGGCAGGGCACCGTCACTGCGCGCGGCGGCCACCACCACTCACCTTTCGCGTCTTTCTTCTTCTTCTTCCCGGGGAGTCTCTGCAGCCCGGCGCCCCCAGTCGGCTGCCCCTTCTCGGTCTGCGGCCTAGGCTCTCCCTTCGCCCTCTGCAGTCTCTCCAGGTGGAGCGCCTTCAGGTCTGGCTGGCCCTGGCCGCGCGGCTCCCTGGGGGGCTGCTCCTCGGAGGGCTGCTCCCTGGAGGGCTGCTCCCCGGAGGGCTGCTCCCCAGAGGGCTGCTCCCTGGAGGGCTGCTCCCCAGAGGGCTGCTCCCTGGAGGGCTGCTCCCCAGAGGGCTGCTCCCTGGAGGGCTGCTCCTCGTGCGCGGGACCCAGGGGCGCGGGGGGCCCAGGGGCCGTGCTGTCCGCCGGCGCTGCAGGCGGCCGGGAGGGCGGGGTCCTCTTGCTCACGGTGATGTACCTGGCCTTCCCCTCCCCCGCGCTGTCGTGCCTCAGCCCCAGCTCCTCAGCTATCTGGTGCACCTGCAGCCTGTCGTGGGCGTTCAGGGACGCGGGAAACTCCAGCCGCGTCTCCTCGCTGGCCACAAACTCGGCGAGGAGGGCCCTGAAGTGCTGCGCGCTGCCTCCGCCCCCGGCTCCGCTGGGGCTGGCTTGCGAGGGGGCTCCGGACCCCGCCGGCTTCCCGCCCGGCTGCCTGCGGGGCTGCCTGGCCGCCGCCGCAGCCTCCTGGGCCCCCTCCTGCCGCCGACGCCCAGCGGGCTTCCGGGTGGCCACGCTGGGGCCCCGGGGCTTCTCGGCGGCTGGGCTGTAGTTTTCAGGGACAATGTCGTCAAGGTGCTCGAAGGCGGTGCGCACTTCTCCGTGCTCCGTGAAATAATCCACCAGGGTCTTCAAGAAAGCGTGGTTGCTGACGGTGCGGGAATCGCACACGACTGCCACGTGGCGCCGGGCGCGGGTCACGGCAACGTTGATCCGCCGGTCCTCGGCCAGAAAGCCAACTTCCCCTGAAGAAGGGCCGCAGTGAGGGGCAGACCAGCGGCCAAGAAACCCCTCGCTCTCGCAGGAGCCCTCCCGCGGCCCCCAGACAGCCGTGCCCACTGCACGCCACGTGCGGCTCTGCCGCGCTCCACACAGGTGCTGGCAGCTCTCAGACTGCCGCTCGTGTCTGGGCGACAGCGGCCTGACGGGGGCCCAGGGACCACTTGCAGGCAGCTGTCCCGCCGGAGCCGAGCCCGCCTTCCGCCTCCTACTGCGAAGGCTGCCCGGCCCAGAGCGAGGGCCGTGGCCGCAGAACCACCAGGCTCACGGCTGAAAGCCAGGCCCGGCCTCAGGGGCTCCGGGCCGCTGCCAGCCCACCCTGCGCTCCCAGCCCCCCGCCTCGCCCTGACTGCACGCTCATGTCTAAGCCTCCAGACTCAGTTCCCTCTGCCTGTACAGCCTTCTCCCCCTCAGCAGGCTGAGGTCTGCTCCCCAGCACCCACTCAGGGGGCCCCGCCCCAGAAAGGCCCCGCAGACCCCCTGAGCAGGCCCCATAACAGCTCCCAAAACCCCACTCAGGTGTCCCTGCCGCAGCCTGCGTGGACCCCCTGAGCAGGCCGTGTGGACTCCCTGAGCAGGCCATGCGGACCCCCTGAGCAGGCCGTGCGGACCCCCTGAGCAGGCCGTGCGGACCCCCTGAGCAGGCCGTGCGGACCCCCTGAGCAGGCCGTGTGAACCCCCTGAGCAGGCCGTGTGGACCCCCTGAGCAGGCCGTGCGGACTCCCTGAGCAGGCCGTGCGGACTCCCTGAGCAGGCCGTGCGGACCCCCTGAGCAGGCCGTGTGGACCCCCTGAGCAGGCTGTGTGGACCCCCTGAGCAAGCCCCGTGGACCCCCTGAGCAGGCTGTGTGGACCCCCTGAGCAGGCTGTGCGGACCCCCTGAGCAGGCCCCGTGGACCCCCTGAGCAGGCCGTGCGGACCCCCTGAGCAGGCCCCGCGGACCCCCTGAGCAGGCCCCACGGACCCCCTGAGCAGGCCGTGTGGACCCCCTGAGCAGGCTGTGTGGACCCCCTGAGCAGGCCCCACAGATCCCCTGAGCAGGCTGTGTAGACCCCCTGAGCAGGCCGTGTGAACCCCCTGAGCAGGCCGTACGGACCCCCTGAGCAGGCCGTGCGGACTCCCTGAGCAGGCCGTGCGGACCCCCTGAGCAGGCCGTGTGGACCCCCTGAGCAGGCTGTGTGGACCCCCTGAGCAAGCCCCGTGGACCCCCTGAGCAGGCTGTGTGGACCCCCTGAGCAGGCTGTGCGGACCCCCTGAGCAGGCCCCGTGGACCCCCTGAGCAGGCCGTGCGGACCCCCTGAGCAGGCCCCACGGACCCCCTGAGCAGGCCCCACGGACCCCCTGAGCAGGCCGTGTGGACCCCCTGAGCAGGCTGTGTGGACCCCCTGAGCAGGCCCCACAGATCCCCTGAGCAGGCTGTGTAGACCCCCTGAGCAGGCCGTGTGAACCCCCTGAGCAGGCCGTGCGGACCCCCTGAGCAGGCCGTGCGGACTCCCTGAGCAGGCCGTGCGGACCCCCTGAGCAGGCCGTGCGGACCCCCTGAGCAGGCCGTGCGGACCCCCTGAGCAGGCCGTGCGGACCCCCTGAGCAGGCCGTGCGGACCCCCTGAGCAGGCCGTGTGGACCCCCTGAGCAGGCCGTGTGGACCCCCTGAGCAGGCCGTGTGGACCCCCTGAGCAGGCCCCACGGACCCCCTGAGCAGGCCGTGTGGACCCCCTGAGCAGGCCGTGTGGACCCCCTGAGCAGGCTGTGTGGACCCCCTGAGCAGGCCGTGTGGACCCCCTGAGCAGGCCCTGTGGACCCCCTGAGCAGGCCCCACAGATCCCCTGAGCAGGCCGTGTGGACCCCCTGAGCAGGCTGTGTTGACCCCCTGAGCAGGCCCTGTGGACCCCCTGAGCAGGCTGTGTGGACTCCCTGAGCAGGCTGTGTGGACTCCCTGAGCAGGCCGTGTGGACCCCCTGAGCAGGCTGTGTGGACCCCCTGAGCAGGCCCCGTGGACCCCCTGAGCAGGCCCCACGGACCCCCTGAGCAGGCCGTGTGGACCCCCTGAGCAGGCCGTGTGGACCCCCTGAGCAGGCCGTGTGGACTCCCTGAGCAGGCCGTGTGAACCCCCTGAGCAGGCTGTGTGGACCCCCTGAGCAGGCTGTGTGGACCCCCTGAGCAGGCCCCACGGACCCCCTGAGCAGGCTGTGTGGACCCCCTGAGCAGGCCCCACGGATCCCCTGAGCAGGCTGTGTGGGCCCCCTGAGCAGGCCCCACGGGCCCCCTGAGCAGGCTGTGTGGACCCCCTGAGCAGGCCCCACGGGCCCCCTGAGCAGGCTGTGTGGACCCCTTGAGCAGGCCCCACGGGCCCCCTGAGCAGGCTGTGTGGGCCCCCTGAGCAGGCCCCACGGGCCCCCTGAGCAGGCTGTGTGGACCCCCTGAGCAGGCCCCACGGGCCCCCTGAGCAGGCCGCAACACAGCCCTTGCCCCACCGTGTGACTTGGTCTCTTGCACCCGACCCAAGCCCCCCGAGGACGGGGCAGGCGTGGCGCCTGGCAGAGCCGACAGCCTGACACCAGCAGGTCCCCCCGCCCCTACCTTTCCTGTTGGACCGGACAAAGGACAGGACCACGGCCTCCTTCTCTCGTCCCTGGAAGCCGTCGACGGATCTGATTTCCAGCTCGGGGTGCCTACGGGCAAGGCTCTGTCGCAGTAGGTCCACCTGAAAGATGAGGCAAGGCATGGCCCCGTCACATCCCACCTCCCCAGGCAACTTTACGGCCCTGCCCTCTGGGGCCGGTGCTGTGACGTGGTGGGCTAAGCCTCCACCTGCAGCACCGGCATCCCATATGGGCACTGGTTCGAGTCCCGGCTGCTCCACTTCCCATCCAGCTCTCTGCTGTGGCCTGGGAAAGCAATAGAAGATGGCCCAAGTGCTTGGGCCCCTGTGCCCATGTGGGAGACCCGGAAGAAGCTCCTGGCTCCTGGCTTTGGACTGGCCCAGCTCCTGCCACTGCGGCCAACTGGGGAGCGAACCAGCGGATGGAGGGCTCTGTCTGCTTCTGCCTCTCTCTAACTTTGCATTTCAAATAAATAAATAAAATCTTTAAAAAAATAAAAAAAGGCTCCTGCTCCTCAGCAGAGGCCTCACAGCCACGGCCCAGGGACGGCGTCCACGCGGCCCCTCTCACAGGCGTGGAAGAGAACAGACAAGAAAACGTGTCACATGAGCCCTGTCACCAGGTAACATTAAACATGTCACACGTGACCCCCCCATCAGGTAACACACCAGCATGTCACATGACTGCCTCGTCCCAGGTAACACAAGCATGTCATGTATGACCGCTTGTCACCAGGTAACAGGTGACATGTAATGTCACATGTGAGCCCCCGTCACTAGGTAACAGGTAAGAATGTCACACATGAGCTGAGCCCTGTCACAGGCAACATGTAAGCACGTCACATGATCTCCGTTATTAGGTGACACACGAGCCACTTCACAGATGAGTCTCATCACTGTGTAACCTGCAAGCAAGTCACAAAAGTCACCAGGTAACGGGTAAGCCTGCCACACGTGACCCGTGGTCACCAGGTAACGGGTAAGCCTGCCACACGTGACCCGTGGTCAGCAGGTAACGGGTAAGCCTGCCACACGTGACCCGTGGTCACCAGGTAACGGGTAAGCCTGCCACACGTGACGCGTGGTCACCAGGTAACGGGTAAGCCTGCCACACGTGACGCGTGGTCAGCAGGTAACGGGTAAGCCTGCCACACGTGACCCGTGGTCACCAGGTAACGGGTAAGCCTGCCACACGTGACCCGTGGTCACCAGGTAACGGGTAAGCCTGCCACACGTGACCCGTGGTCACCAGGTAACGGGTAAGCCTGCCACACGTGACCCGTGGTCACCAGGTAACGGGTAAGCCTGCCACACGTGACCCGTGGTCACCAGGTAACGGGTAAGCCTGCCACACGTGACCCGTGGTCACCAGGTAACGGGTAAGCCTGCCACACGTGACCCGTGGTCACCAGGTAACGGGTAAGCCTGCCACACGTGACCCGTGGTCACCAGGTAACGGGTAAGCCTGCCACACGTGACCCGTGGTCACCAGGTAACGGGTAAGCCTGCCACACGTGACCCGTGGTCACCAGGTAACGGGTAAGCCTGCCACACGTGACCCGTGGTCACCAGGTAACAGGCAGGCATGTCAGATATCTGCCACTCACCAGGTAACAGGCAGTCAGACAGGCAGCGAGACCGACCGACCCTGCTCTGGGCACAGGGAGGCCAACCCCACCCGGACCCGCTCACTGTGGCCTCCTCAGCGCGTGGCTGGCTGAGCCCCAGGCTGCACGCAGGGGACAAGGGCTCGTGCGCACCTGCAGGTTGTAGGGCGTGATGACGGCTATGTCACTTGCTTGGACCCCAGCATCCACCAGAGCCTGGATGTGCGAACTGACGAGGCGGACTTCACCTGAGGGGAGGAGGGCGGGTGGGTGTGGGCGCGTGTGCGGAGGCACACCCGCCCGCCTGGAAGGCTATGGCGCCCATCAGCTGAGTGGGAGCCGTGCCAGGTTCAGGAGACAAGAACCCAGGGCACCAGCTATTGGAAACACACACCCGCACGCTCCCACGCACCCCATTTATCAGCCCTGGCTGTGGAACCTGGGGACGTTAGGCCACGTGCCCAGGTGGAGAGCACGCCCCGCTGCCCGGGACCCACGGCCGTCCTGGCGTCACAGCGCGCTGCCTCACCTCCGGAGGGCCAGGTTCCGGGACCTCCTCCCTGCCTCCGCCCCCTCGGCCCCTGGTCAGGCCGGCCAGCTGACAGATGGGGCCGTGTCCACAGAGGCACTCACCAGGGTTCCCCTTGGACTGGCTGCCCTCGTCCAGCTCAAACAGCCCACAGCCAGCGGTGTCCACCAGCAGCAAGGGGATGCCCGTCTCCTCGGTGGCGGCCACACCTGGGAGGTCCCTGGCACACAGCGTGCACGTGAGTGGTGGCTGGGGGCAGCGACAGAGCCAGCCCCTCCCCCCAGGAAAACGTGGGCCTGCACGTGGAGAACACAGGGCCCAGCAGGGGCACCAGGGTCAGTGGTGGGCCAGTGAGGGCAAGGGGGCCAGGTGGGAGTCAGGGGAAAGCAGGGTCAGAGGTGGGAGTCAGGGCAAGGTGGGGCCCAGTGGGAGCCAGGACAAAGTGGGGGGAGGCAGGTGGGAGTCAGGGAAGGGGGGACAGGTGGGAGTCAGGGAAGGGGGGCAGGTGGGAGTCAGTGCAAAGGTGGGGCAGGTGGGAGTCAGGGAAGGGGGGCAGGTGGGAGTTAGGGAAGGGGGGCAGGTGGGAGTCAGTGCAAAGAGGGGGCAGGTGGGAGTCAGGGCCAAGAAGGGGCAGGTGGGAGTCAGGGAAGGGGCCAGGTGGGAGCCAGGGAAGGGGCCAGGTGGGAGTCAGGGAAGGGGGCAGGTAGGAGTCAGGGAAGGGGCCAGGTGGGAGTCAGGGAAGGGGGCAGGTAGGAGTCAGGGAAGGGGGCAGGTGGGAGTCAGGGAAGGGGGGGCAGGTAGGAGTCAGGGAAGGGGGCAGGTGGGAGTCAGGGAAGGGGGCAGGTAGGAGTCAGGGAAGGGGCCAGGTGGGAGTCAGGGAAGGGGGCAGGTAGGAGTCAGGGAAGGGGGCAGGTGGGAGTCAGGGAAGGGGGGGCAGGTAGGAGTCAGGGAAGGGGGCAGGTGGGAGTCAGGGAAGGGGGCAGGTAGGAGTCAGGGAAGGGGGCAGGTGGGAGTCAGGGAAGGGGGCAGGTAGGAGTCAGGGAAGGGGGCAGGTGGGAGTCAGGGAAGGGGGCAGGTAGGAGTCAGGGAAGGGGGCAGGTGGGAGTCAGGGAAGGGGGCAGGTAGGAGTCAGGGAAGGGGGGGCAGGTGGGAGTCAGGGAAGGGGTCAGGTGGGAGTCAGGGAAGGGGGCAGGTAGGAGTCAGGGAAGGGGGCAGGTGGGAGTCAGGGAAGGGGGCAGGTGGGAATCAGGGAAGGGGCAGGTGGGAGTCAGGGAAGGGGGCCAGGTGGAGCCAGGGAAGGGGGCCAGGTGGGAGCCAGGGAAGGGGGGGCAGGTGGGAGTCAGGGAAGGGGCCAGGTAGGAGTCAGGGAAGGGGGCAGGTGGGAGTCAGGGAAGGGGGCAGGTAGGAGTCAGGGAAGGGGCCAGGTGGGAGCCAGGGAAGGGGGCAGGTGGGAGCCAGGGAAGGGGGGGCAGGTAGGAGTCAGGGAAGGGGGCCAGGTGGGAGCCAGGGAAGGGGGGGCAGGTGGGAGTCAGGGAAGGGGGGCAGGTAGGAGTCAGGGAAGGGGGCAGGTGGGAGTCAGGGAAGGGGGCAGGTAGGAGTCAGGGAAGGGGCCAGGTGGGAGCCAGGGAAGGGGCCAGGTGGGAGCCAGGGAAGGGGGCAGGTAGGAGTCAGGGAAGGGGCCAGGTGGGAGCCAGGAAGGGGGCAGGTAGGAGTCAGGGAAGGGGGCAGGTAGGAGTCAGGGAAGGGGGGGCAGGTAGGAGTCAGGGAAGGGGGAGCAGGTGGGAGTCAGGGAAGGGGGGCCAGGTGGGAGTCAGGGAAGGGGGCCAGGTGGGAGCCAGGGAAGGGGGGCCAGGTGGGAGCCAGGGAAGGGGCCAGGTGGGAGCCAGGGCTGCGTCACTCACTGCAGGAGGTGCCCCGCCACAGAGGGGTGGGCCGTGAGCTGTCCGTGGTACATGGTCTCCGAGGCCCAGCGCATGATGGCCTGGTGCATGCGGTACTGCACCGTCAGCACCCGCACCACGCTCTCGCCGTGCTCCTCGGCCAGCCGCTCCATCAGGCTCCGCGACAGCCCCGCCAGTGCGGCCCTGTGCCGGGGGGAAACGAGGGCCTGAGTGCCAGGGTCCGCACGAGACCCTGCAGCCGAGTGCGACAAGCCGCCCTCAGCCTCGGGCCCAGCGCAGCCTGGTTCCAACCCTGAACCCTGGGCCCCGAGACACTGCACCTGGCGATGACCAGCCGCACGCGACAGGCGGGGCCTGGCTGATGCACTGGGACGGGGCAAGGACCCTGACACGGGGTGGATCCTGCGTGGTCACACACCACACAACAGGTGGGGCCTGGCTCACGCATGGGAGGGGCGAGGACCCTGACACGGGGTGGACCCTGCAGGGCCTGGCTGGCACACTGGGAGGGGGCGAGGACCCTGACACGGGGTGGACCCTGCAGGGCCTGGCTGGCACACTGGGAGGGGGTGAGGACCCTGACACGGGGTGGACCCTGCAGGGCCTGGCTGGCACACTGGGAGAGGACGAGGACCCTGACACAGGGGTACACCCTGCAGGGCCTGGTTGATGTGCTGGGAGGGGCAAGGACCCGGACACGGGGTGGACCCTGCAGGGCCTGGCTGGCACACTGGGAGAAGACGAGGACCCTGACACAGGGGTACACCCTGCAGGGCCTGGCTGATGTGCTGGGAGGGGCGAGGACCCGGACACAGGGTGGACCCTGCAGGGCCTGGCTGGCACACTGGGAGGGGACGAGGACCCTGACACGGGGTGGACCCTGCAGGGCCTGGCTGGCACACTGGGAGGGGCGAGGACCCTGACACAGGGTGGACCCTGCATGGTCACACGCCGCAGGACAGGCGGGGCCTGGCTGATGTGCTGGGAGGGGCGAGACCCGGACACGGGGTGGACCCCACACAACAAGGGACTGCAAGATGCCACACTACAGGCTCTCAAGATGGAGCAAAGGGCCGTGAGCTGACAGACACGGTGGTGTCCAGGGGCAGGCGGAGGCAAGATGTCGTCTCCGGGAGCTTGTGGGCCGTGAGCCCCGTTGACACTCAATTCCAACATCTGACCTCCAGAGCCACGAGGCCACACCTCGGGTGGCTGGAAGCCACTTGTGTTTGTGGCCACTGGTCACAGCAGTGACAGGAAAGTGAACAGGACACCTGGCAGAGCGCGAGACGCTGCTGGCGACGTCAGTGGGCCTGGGCTCACGGCTCAGCCCTGCTTCCAGTGCAGCCTCCTGCTGATGGGCACCGTGGGAGGCAGCAGCGATGGCTAAGGGACCAGTACCTGTGTCCCCTGGGGCCAGTGCCGTGTCCCAGCAGGCCAAGCCGCTGTTAGCATCTCATGAGCGCCAGGTCAAGTCCTGGCTGCTCCACTTCTAATCCAGCTCCCGCTAAAGCACCTGGGAAAGCAGCAGACCATGGCCCCGGCACTTGGGCCCCTGCCACCCACATGGGAGACCCGGATGGAGCTCCAGGCAGCTGGCTTCCGCCTGGCCAGCTCTAGCTGCTGTGGGCAGTTGAGAATGAGTCAGACCAGAGGTCTCTGTCTCTGTCTTACAAATAAACTTTAAAAAAAAAAATTAGTTATTTATTTGAAAGAGTTACAGAGAGATAGAGATCATCCACTTGCTGGTTCACTTCCCCAAATGGCCATAGCAGCCAGAGCTGAGCCAATCCGAAGCTTCGTCTGGGTCTCCCATGTGGGTACAGGGGCCCAAGGACTTGGGCCATCTTCCACTGCTTTCCCAGGTCACAGCAGAGAGCTAGATGGGAAGTGGAGCAGCTGGGACTCGATCCAGCGCCCATATGGGATGCCGGCACTGCAGGCAGCAGCTTCACCCGCTACACCACAGCGCCGGCCCCTCAGATAAACTTTGTAAATTCTTAGAATATGTTGCACTCCAACACTGCAAACACCCGTCAGCGCTGCGGGGCGGGCACTGGCACGGCAGTCAGCCCACCACGCACACCGCGGTTCCTGGGTTCAAGTCCCAATTCCATTCTGGAGTCCACCTTCCTACAAACCTCCATGCTGGGAGGCAGCAACGGGCCACGTGGTCTAGTCCGACACTAACGTGGGAGCCCTGGAGCAAGTTTCTAGCTCCTGGCTTCAGCCTGGTCCAGCTGGGCTGTTGTGCATATTTGGGGAGTGAACCAGCAGACGGGCGCTCTCTGCCTGCCTGTCTCTCTCTCCCGGCTTTTCAAATAAACTTGTAATATTTTTAAAAAAGGAAACCTGGGACTGGCACTGTGGCATAGCAGGTAAAACCACCACCTGCAGTGCCGGCATCCCATATGGGCCCCAGTTCGAGACCCGGCTGCTCCACTTCCGATCCAGCTCTCTGCTATGGCCTGGGAAAGCAGTAGGAGATGGCCCAAGTCCTTGGGCCTCTGCACCTATGTGGGAGACGGAAGAGGGTCCTGGCTCCTGGCTTCAGGCTGGCACAGCCCCAGCCATTGTGGCTATTTGGGGAAGTGAATCAGCTGATGGGAGATCACGCTCTCTCTCTGTAACTCTGCCTTCCAAATTAATAAATCTTTAAAAATAAATAAAGAGAAAAAGAAAAGCTGGCCTGCAGAGCCCTCACACGCGCCAGCCTGCTGCCTGTGGAAAGCAGTATTGTTATTTTTAGTGGATAGCTCTGAAATTTTTTTCTGTACCAGTAAGTTCATCTTTTAACTCCTCTGTTTTCCAAAAATCTTTTATGTATTTATTTATTTGCGAGGCAGATAGGGGTGGGGGGAGCTGCCACATCCTGGTCCACTCCCCATAAGCCCACAACGGCCCCAGGCCAGGTGCAAGTGGAAGCCGGAACTCGATGCGGGTCTCCCGCTGTGGGGCAGGGACCCAGCCGCCTGAGCGTGGCTGCTGCCTCCAAGCGGGCGTTAGCAGAAAGCTGGACCTGCACCGCTGGGCACCGAGCAGGCACCTGACGTGGGCAGTGTAGCCGGTAACCCCCAGGTCACACGCCCACCCCACACACCGCCACATGCGCTGTGTGTGGATTCGCTCACTCCGCCTCCACCACAGCCCGCGTGGGAGGCGGAGGTCCACTCCGGCGGTCAGGACGGTACAGCCCACGTCGGCTGCCCGGCGCGGACTCCAGCCCCCGCTGACGCAGACCCTGGGAGACAACGATGACGGCGCCAGTGACTGGGTTTCTGCCATCCGCACGGGAAACCTGGGCTGCATCGCTGACCCCTGGCTCCAGCCCCAGCTGAGCTCTGGCCACTGTGGGCTCCTGGGACGTGGACCAGCAGATAGGAGAGCGTTCTTGTTCTCTCCCCACCCCCCCACCCCGCTCTCCCTCTCTCACTCCCTTCCTCTCTCTGCCTCACAAATGAAAACTTAAGACCAATAAAATCGGAATCTGGGACCCAGAGGTTAGGGCGCCAGCCCAAGGGCCCAGCTGGGGAGCCGGGGAGCCAGGACCACACCTGGTGTTCAGGAGTGGGGTCCAGGCAGGGGCACCTCGAGGCGCGGGAGGCCGGTGTGGTGGGTCAGTAAGGGGTGCATAACTGGGGGGCTCGGAGGAGGGAGGGGTGAGGAGGAAGGGCAGTACTGCCTCCACCCAGGAGAGCTCTGCTGGCCCAGCTACAGCAACTGGGCATCTCTCCACAGCAGAACCGGGGCCCAAGTGCCCCATGGCCTGCACCATGGGATGTGCCTACAGATGGAACCACAGAGCCCGCACAAGGTGAGCTGCAGGGCAGCTGTCACAGCCCCCCCCCCCCCCCCAGTGCTCGGGCCTGCCTCTCCCCACACTGTGCTGTCACTGCCCCCAACCCCACCCCCAGTGCTCGGGCCTGCCTCTCCCCACACTGTGCTGTCACAGCCCCACCCCCACCCCCAGTGCTCGGGCCTGCCTCTCCCCACGCTGTGCTGTCACAGCCCCACCCCCACCCCCAGTGCTCGGGCCTGCCTCTCCCCACACTGTGCTGTCACAGCCCCACCCCCACCCCCAGTGCTCGGGCCTGCCTCTCCCCACGCTGTGCTATCACTGCCCCCACCCCCACCCCCAGAGCTCGGGCCTGCCTCTCCCCACGCTGTGCTTCTCATAGGCACGGCAGACACACAAGGTAACAAGTACCCACTGAGCCAGGAAACTGGGGGACACCCGGCACTGTGCCTCCGCCCCTCGCCCCGACAAGGACACGGTCCAGTGATCAGCGCAGGGAAACAGGGCAGAGGACCCCGGGCAAGCCCGGCCTTCTGGGCTGGAGCTGGCAGGGCAGCAGAGAAAGGCACCCAGCCAAGGCTCTTACTTGGGGGACACGGTGGTGGGCGGCAGCTGCTTGTGGTCTCCAGCCAGGATGCACTTCCGGGCCCTCAGCAGCGGGATCCAGCAGCTGGCCTCCAGGGCCTGGGCGCACTCGTCCACGATGACCACGTCAAAGTGGCTCTCGGGCAGCAACTTCAGGGGGCCGTCGGGAGAGGCACCTGCCGCGGACAGGGCACCGGGGTCACGGGGGCCCTGGCTGCTTCCTCACAGCCACAACCACACCAGCAACGAGACACGGGCGACGAGGGGGCTGCTCCACCCACCAGCCGTGCACAAAACTACACGGGGCGGGCGCTGAACACAGCACCCGAGGCGCCCACGCCCCACGCTGCGCTACTGTGCACGACGGGTGCCGCGCCCAGCACCCGAGGCGCCCACGCCCCACGCTGCGCTACTGTGCACGGGGCAGGCGCTGCACCCGGCATCCGAGGTGCCCACGCCGCGTTACTGTGCACGGGCGGGTGCCGCGCCCGGCATCTGAGGCGCCCGCACCCCACGCTGTGCTGCCTGGCTCCAGCTCCCAGTTCCAGCTTCCAGTCAGTGCAGACACTGGGAGGCAGCAGGTGATGGCTCCTGCCCCTCACCTGGAGACCTGGGCTGACTCCCCAGCGCCCGGCTTCAGCCTAGCCCAGCCCAGGCACGGCTGGGGCGGGTATCCGGGGAGTGAACCAGTGGATAAGAGCTCCCTTGTATGTCTCTTTCTATCTTTGCCTCTCAAATTGAAAAAAAAGGGGGAGGGGTGTGGAGTCAATTTATCTTAAAATAAGAACAAGGAAGGAACATTAATCTCTCACCATTGGGGCAGGGTTTGGACTAGCAATTCAGAAGCTGCCTGGGAGACCCTCGTGCTATACTGGAGGGCCTGGGTTCAAGTCCTGAGTCTGCCCGTGACTCCGGCCTCCTGCTGACACACACCCTGGGAAGCAGCAGGTGACAGCTCAAGTGGCCGGGTCCCTGCCACCCACATGGGAGACCCAGACAGAGCTTCTGGCTCCTGGCTTCAGCAGGTGTGGGCATTTAGGAGCAAACCAGCAGATAAGAGATTGCTTTCTCTGACTTTCAAATTCATTTTTTTTTAAATATTTATTTTATTTATTTGACAGACAGAGTTACAGAGAGAGGCAGAGACAGAGAGAGAGGTCGTCCATCCAGTGGTTCACTCCCCAGTTGGCCGCCAACGGCCAGAGCTGAGCTGATCTGAAGCCAGGAGCTTCTTCCAGGTCTCCCACATGGGTACAGGGGCCCAAGGACTTGGGCCATCTTCTACTGCTTTCCCAGGCCACAGCAGAGAGCTGGATTGGAAGTGGAGCAGCTGGGTCTCGAACCGGTGCCCATATGGGATGCCGGCACTTCAGGCCAGGGCTTTAACCCGCTGCGCCACAGCACCAGCCCCTCAAATTCATTTTTCAAAAACTTCTGGTTCCAGGGTGGGTGCTGTGGCACAGGTGGGCTCAGCTGTCACTTGGGACACTTGATTCCCACACCAGACCTGGTTCAAGTCCCAGCTGCTCCACTTCCAATCCGGCTCCATGCTAATGTAATGCAGCAGAAGGTGGCCCGAGTCCTTGGGCCCCTGCACCCACGCGGGAGACCTGGAGGAAGCTCCTGGCTCCTGGCTTCAGCCTGGCCCAGCCCTGGCCGTGGCAGCCATGTGGTGAGTCCAACAGCGGATGGAAGATTCTAACCTCTGCCTTTCAAATAAATAAATAAATCTTAAAAAAAAAAAAAAGTTACCATCCAGTATTCCCAATTCTCAAAAAATTAAGTCAAAGCATCACAATATAAAAAAAGAGCTGAATTTATTTCTGGGCGTCAGACGAAACGACACCGGATGAAATGGACAGATGTGAGACTACACACGAAGAGAGCTGAAGGCCAGAGCAGTCAACAGGGTCCAGCTGCTGCCACACAGGGGAGCAAGCTCTGGGGGCGCCGGCCACCAGCCGCACCGCAATGCGCATTCAACACGTCTCAGCTCGGTGTTCCCACAGCAGTTAAAAAGACAACAGCAGACGCGACGATCCAAAATAAAACATGGAAGGATCGAGACACACAGAGAGCGCACGTGGGCAAACACTAGGCAGCCAGAGATCCGCGTGGCTGCAGCCCCCCAGGGAGAGAGGGCGTGCGGGGGGGGGGCAGGTCCCTGGAGAAAGAACAGCCAGAACATTCTCGAAAACTGGTGAGGCCAGAAAGCCAGGGACCCAGGAGGTCAACGACCACAAAACACAAACAGGGAGGGGACCGAGCATGGCGCAGGGCAGCCGGCTGCTCAAGACCAGCAACTACCCAGGAAAGCTGGAGATGCCCGCCCCAGGGAACAAGATGCAGTGCCAGCATCCCATATGGGAGCTGGTTCGAGTCCCGGCTGCTCCACTTCCCATCCAGCTCTCTGCTGTAGCCTGGGAAAGCAGTGGAGGATGGCCCAAGTGCTTGGGCCCCTGCACCCGCATGGGAGACCAGGAAGAAGCTGTCACAGCCACCTGGGGAGTGAACCAGTGGAAGGAAGACCCCCCCCCCCCTGCCTCTGCCTCTCTGTAACTCTGCCTTTCAAATTCAAATAACTAAATAAATATTTAAAGAGAAAAGCAACAGTAACGAGCGCGAGGAGGGGGATGACGTCGGGAGCTGACAGCAGGCGCCGTGGTGCCGGTCCACCGGGACGAGGTACAACTGCGCCGCGTGCAGCCTAACGCGAGCACCGAGGGCACAGACATCGCCAAGAAATCAACAACAAACCACCAGAAAAGCTCGGTTCATCCAAAACAAAACACAAAAAGAGAAGCAGGAAGAAGAAATGGCAGAAACCACAGACCTGGTGACACACGACCCAGGGACGCGTCACCATGAAGAATTCCACCGGGGCAGGCGCTGGCTGGAGCGGACTGAGACACCCCCAGCCCCCCCCACGCCGGGGTCCCCCAGCTCCAGCCCTGCCTCCACTTCTGATCCGGCTGCCTGCTAAGGCGCGCCGGCGGGGCAGCAGACGGTGGCCGAGCGGACGGAGAGCAGCGCCTCCGGGCAGGCCACCTCCCCCAGGGAGCGCGGCGGACGGCGCGGCCCCGGGCCGCCCTCACCTGTGTTCGTGGCGAGGACCACGCTGGCCGCAGTGAGGCTCTCCACCATGGCCGCTTCCTCCCTCGCCTGCAGCTCCTTCCGCAGCAGCCTCACCTCGTCCCGGAGGCTACTCTTCTCTCTCCTGTCCTGGGTCTTGCTGGTCTTCACCTGCAGCGGGCGGCCAAGGAGAGACCAGCATCGAGCAGGCCGCTGCCCACCTCCGGCCCCTTCCCGCTCGCCAAGGGCCCGGGCCATCTCCCCAGAACCTTCCCCGCGGGAGCCACGGACGCACGCACGTGACCAGGCTCCTGAATCCCGGCCCGCCTTGAGGCCCCTGGCACCTGCCTGGGGAGCACCAGGAGGGCCGTGGGGTCCCAGCGGGGTCTTCACCGGGAGTTCACAAGAGGCAGAGACACGGGCTCCACACGGAGGCAGAGGCTGTGCCCACCGTGAGCGCCCAGCCTCCGGGGGCTGAAAAAATATTTTCTCCCACGAACACTGAGCCTGCGCCCCACTGCACTCCGACGGCTCAGGCTGACTCGGCCCCTCCCTGCGTCCTGAGCTCTGCTGGGAGCAGGGCTCCGGGTGGAAGGAGCCGTCTCCCCGGGCACAGCTCATGGGGGAGGAAACCCTTGAGGACATTCATCTCACCAGGAACAAGAGAATCAAACTGGGGCCAGCGCCGCGGCATGGAGGCTAAACCCAGCCGGCAGCACGGTGCCTCTTCTGAGTCCACCTGCACCCACGTGGGGACCTGGATGGATTTCCAGGCTCCTGGTTTTGGGCCTGGCCCAGCCCTGGCCATTGTGGCCATTTGGGGAGTGAACCAGCAAATGGGTAGAGGATCTCTCTCTCTCTGACTTTCAAATAAAAGAAATAAATCTTAAAACAACAATGAAAGAAAATGAAATTGCCCATGGCCGTGATGGGCAAGCACCTCCGCACCCCCCGCCCTGCTGGCACCAGAGCCGACCCTCTTCACCAGGGCAGCCTGAGCCCAAGGCCGCGGCCCCGAGCTGTGTGTGCAGCCTGCACGCGTGCCGGAGGAAGCCGGGCACACACACAGCTCGAGCCTGACACCGCCGGGCTGCCAAAGAAACGCGCCTGCCTGCGTTCTCCGGACGACCGGCGTCCTCTTCACAAGGGTGACACAGAGGGTGACAGAGGGACACGGGGACCTGCGGGGACGCAGCGTTCTCACGCTCAGGCCACTGTTCCCCCTGCCAGATCCAGGCAGACAACGCGGCCCCAGCACCGGGCCTTTGGCCTGGAGTTAAGACGCCCATGCACCACAGGGCAGTGCCTGGACCTACGTCTCAGCTCCACTCCCGATTCCAGCTGCCTGCTACTGCGCACCGGGGTGACGGCCCAAGTGTTTGGGTCCCCGCCTCCAACACCGGAGACCTGGACTGAGGTCCCACCACTGCAGGCATTGGGGAGTGAACCAGTGGGCGGGAGCTCGCTCGCTCGCTCTCTCCCATTCTCTCTCAAATTAATAAATGAGACCCAATTCTTAGAACTGAGTGACCTGACGGAGGCAAGGGAGAAGCAGGGGAACACGGGGACGCGGCTCGCTCCTGACCGCCTGCGCACAGGAAAGCCGTCCGCGGGGCACGCCGCCGGGCGGTACCTACAAACACCTGGTCGATGTCCTTCCTGATGTCGGCCACGAGCTGGGCGCCGTCGCTCCGCGCCAGCACGGCGTCCAGGCAGTGCTGCTGGATGGAGGGCAGGAGGCGCGCGGGGTGGCCCAGACGCACGATCCGCTGCTTGCACCGGGCCAGCCGCTCCACCAGGTTGTCCACGGCAACGTTGGAGGGCGCACAGCACAGAACCTGGCAACGCGGGCTCTGGTTAGGGCTTGCTGCTTTCTGCTTACCTCGACCCCTCGAGCGCACGTTGAAATCATGGACACAGGACGCCCCACAGGTAAGGAGCCAAGGGCAGAGCGTGCAGCTCTCCCACACGTAAACACCACCTGCAGGACACCTGCCACTGCAGGCTGCCGCGCTGGCTAACGACACCCCGCACCTCCCAACGCGGCACACCCACTGCGACCGGCAGCTCGGACAGGTCGGAGTGCACCCCGCCGAGGCTCACGGCGCCTCACCAGCCTGTCTCACTCTGCAGCAGGTTCTGAGCAGGCACCCGCAGTCCACCATCAGGAGGGGTGGCAGCTGGTGGAGGGGGCAGAGAGGACAGTCCCCCAGGCCATGGGCGGAGAACGTCCGGCCCACGGGCCCTGTGAGGCCGGTGAGATTTGGTGTGGCCCAGCCCAGGCGACCACGGCCAGGATTCAACTCAGAGGATGTGCGGCAGGCTGGTTTGCAAGCTGAGAATTCCGTGTGGCCAGCGAATGATGTTCTAAATACCCCCATGGCCCTCGGCAGGAAAGGGCTCCCCAGCTTAGGGCAGAGGGGGGCCCAGGAAGGAGGCCCGGCTGCCCTCCCGGGGCTGGAATCCCTCTGCCCCCAAAGGCACAGGAGCGAAGACCTCACCCCGCCTCACTCAGGAGGCACCAATTAACCCCCAAAGCTGCCTGCTGCCGGTGACTGCCTTCCTTAGGAGCTCTCGGACACCTGGGAAGACGGTGCTCCCGAGGAACCCCTGCCAGTCTGCAACGGGCTTCCCTGTGGCTCGCAAAAGCGGCAGCTCCACCCGAGCCCCACTCCCAGCCCTGGCGCTCACGAGTACCTGGGCTGCAGAGTGCACGGGGCCATGGAGCACGCAGGGCCACGGAGCACGCAGGGCCGTGGGGCGCACGGGGCCATGGAGCGCGCAGGGCCATGGGGCGCACAGGGCCATGGGGCGCACAGGGCCACGGAGCACGCAGGGCCATGGGGCGCACAGGGCCATGGAGCGCGCAGGGCCATGGGGCGCACGGGGCCATGGAGCGCGCAGGGCCGTGGAGCTCATGGGGCCATGGGACACATGCGACCATGAGGCGCACAGGGCCGTGAGCCGCACAGGCCATGGAAGTCCCGGCACCAGGCCTTCGGAGGGAGAGAAGAGCAGCCACGGGGCCCTGGCTGGTGAGCAGCGGTCAGTGCTGACCTGCGAACGCCCGCCATCTGCACCCCAGTTCTGACCGGGACGCGACACCTCTGTAACGCAGGTCTCTCCAGGTGCTCGGGCCCTGACCCAGTGGATGCAGGTGGACTCAGGACCCTTTCTCGACCACAGAGACGTCGCATGAACAATGGGAATGTCCTACGCCACAGCTCCTGAGCACCACGGCCGTTAGCCAGCCCAGCACTGAGCCCCGGCCAGACCCGGACCCCAGTCAACTCGGAGCCGACGGCGGCGCCGTGCACGTCTGCGGCGCCTCGTGGGAGCCGTGGGAAACCGCAGGGCCCAGCCCGGGCTCCAGCAGCGCTCCCGCCCCGCCCACCGGACCCGCCGAGCCGCCCCGTCCCTCCGCCCACCTTCGAGCCTTGTTTCACGGCCTGCAGGATGACTTCAACCACGGTAGTGGTCTTCCCTGTGCCAGGAGGCCCGTGGATGATGGCGAGCTCTTTCTGGGACAGCGCAAATGAAACCGCTTCCTTCTGGGAGGCATCCAGGGCGGCGTTGAAGAAGACGAGGGGCTCTGCGGGAGAAGCGGGCGTGAGACCCTCCGCGCGCCCCGCCTCCCACGAACACGGGCACCGCCCCTTTCTCTCTCTGTATCTGTGCCTTTCAAATAAGTCAATAAATCCCTTTAAAAAACAACAGGAAGCCAGAGGCTCCCGGGGTAGAGAAGAGGGGAGCGCGCTCCCGCACGGTCCTGCTCGGGCTAGGAGGAGACCGGAAACGCACAGGAGCACACGGAGGCCGCCTCCCGAAGGGCAGGTGTCAGTGACCCCTCTTCCTGGTGACGTGCCCCTTCATTTCCAAATCTCCTGCAATCCCCACTTATCGCTCGTAGAAGCAGAAATAAATTAGCTTAAATTTGAAGGCTGCTGAGAAAAAACCAAAGGCTTGGGGGATTGAAAATTTTCATAAAATTTATTTGAAAGGCAGAGTGACAGTGTGAGACACAGAGAGAGGTACCTTCCATCCACTAGTTCAACCCCTAGATCGTTTCAACAGTGAGGGCTGGGCCAGGCGGAAGCCAGGATCCAGGAGCTCCATCCAGGTCTCCCATGCAGGTGCAGGGGCCCAGGCACTTGGGCCATCCTCTGCTGCTTTCCCAGGCCTAGCAGGGAGCTGGATCAGAAGTGGAGCAGCCGGGACTCGAACCGGCGCCCATGTGGGATGTGCATGTCCACAAGCAGAGGCTTACCCTGCTGGCTCCAGGACTGAAAATTCTCAAACCTAAAACCGCCATCAGGCACAAAGCATGATGCGCTGCCGCCTCTTCCCACAGAGCACCGAGCCAGAATCTTCCCACAGAGCACCGAGCCAGAGAGACACCCTTACGTTTCAGAACCAGAGACGGAGACGGGAGGAGAGCGCCACCGAAAACCAAGCAGCAGGAGCCACTTGCTGGGCCCGGCGGCCGGGGAAGCTGGCCCAGCTCATGCAGACTGCTCGCTCCACGCTCCCCAAGGCCCGTGAGAGGCGCCCAGCCCCACCGTTCACACCCACGGGGGCAGTTTCAACCAGAAAGGAAAAGCCTTACGGGTTTGGCAGGCAGGGCTGGGCGCGGATCCTCCGAGCAGGACATCTGTGAGCGAGGACGCTGGGCCCCAGTGGCCCTTCTTCAGGGTAAGCAGAGCTCTGTGGGGGGAAGCCAGGATCAGCAGCTCAGTGCCCCCAGCCCCAGCCCCCGCAGCTCCCACCCCCCGCGAGGAGCCCTCGGTGATCGAGAGCAGACAGGGGGCTGGGAGGAGATGCGACCCGGGACGCACGCTGACAGGCGCTCACTTTCTCAGTCGCTTGTAAGTGACGTCGTTGGCGAGCTTTAACAGGCGGTAGGAGCCGTCTCGGTCCAGGCCCAGCTGGAGATCGTGGCCCTCATCGAAGGCCACGGTGACGGATTTCTGGGTGAGGTGAGTGAGGATCCCCGTGGCCAGCTGACCGCCATCGCTGGCAGTGTCATACAGACCCACGATGTCACCTGCAAGAATCCAAAACGCACCGCGTAAGACACTGGGAACGGTTAAATATTCTTTTATTTTTTTTTAAAGACTTTCTTTATTTGAAAGAGTTAGAGAGAGGTAGAGACAGACGGGAGGTCTTCCGTCTGCTGGTTCACTCCCCAACTGGCTGCAGCGGCCGGAGCTGTGCTGATCCGCAGCCAGGAGCCAGGAGCTTCTTCCAGGTCTCCCACAGGGATGCAGGGGCCCAAAGACTTAGGCCATCCTCTACTGCTTTCCCAGGCCACAGCAGAGAGCTGGATCGGAAGTGGAGCAGCTGGGAATAGAACCGGCACCCATATGGGATGCCGGCGCCGCAGGTGGCAGCTTTACCCACTAGGCCACAGCGCCGGCCCCTAAATATTCTTTTTTTAAGATCCATTTTATTTTGAAAGGCAGAATTAGAGAGAGGGAGAGAGAGACATACACACAAAGGGACAGAGAAAGAGATCAATGTTCCATCAGCTGGTTCACCCTCCAAATGGCTGCAACAGCCAGGGCTGGGCCAGGCTGGAGTCAGGAGGCCGGAGCTCCGTCCGGGTCTCCCACGGGGGTGGGTGCAGCGGCCCAGGCACTTGGGCCCTCTTCTGTTGCCTTCCCAGGCCATAGCAGAGCAGCTGGGTCTCGAACCCTAGCACTAACCTAACCCCCGGCACCACACCGGTTCCAACAGGACTTGCGCTCCAGAGCTGCCGACACTTGGCGTGCTCCCTGGAAGGTGGAGAGCCTCCAGCTGATTGTGTGTACACACCTCCAACCCTGCCAGCAACGCCCCAGGCACTGCAGGCCCAGGACTCAGGCCCGGGACGACCTCCTGGTCACACGGTGACAACAGTCAAGGCTCTGCCTGGGACACACACATTCCAGAGCGAGCGCCTGGCTTTGGGCCCCAGCAGACGCACGCCCCGGGAGGCAGCAGGCAATGGCTCCAGCGGCTGGGTCCCTGACCCCGTGTGAGAGCCCCACACTGTGTCCCGGCTCCCGGCTCCCGCCTGGCCCGGCCCCGGCTGTTGCAGGCATTTGGGGAGTGAACCAGCAACGGAAGACTGCCCTCTTTTCCTTCTTCTAAGATTTATTATTTGAGAAAGAGTTACAGACAGAAAGAGAGGCAGAGAGAGCTTCCATCTGCTGGTTCACTCTCCAAGTGCCCGCAACAGCCAGAGCTGGGCCAGGCTGAAGCCAGGAGCTTCTTCCAGGTCTCCCACATGGGTGCAGGGGCCCAAGGACCTGGGCCATCCTCCACTGCTTTCCCAGGCCACAGCAGAGAGCTGGATCGGAAGAGGAGCAGCCGGGACACACATCAGCAGCCATAGGGGATGCCGGCACTGCAGACACAGGCTTAGCCTACCGCACCACAGCGCCAGCCCCAATCTCCCTCCTCCTCCTCCCTCCCTCCCTCCCTCCCTCCTTCCCTCTGCCTTTGAAATAAAATAAACAAACATCTCAAACTCTGCTCAGGTCTGACTCCGCCCAGCACGTCCTCCTCCTCCTCTCATCTCCAAACCCCGCCGGTCTTCCAACAACTGCTGTGAGCCAAGTCTGTGACATCAGAGGACTGTCCCCAGCAAGACAAGACAGACACAGGGCTGGCAACCCCGCTGTCCTCAGCCTTCCAGGCCGAGGCCAACCTGAGCAGCCCCAGGATGGAACAGGACTGCCCCTCCTCTCCGACGGGGCTGGCACACACGGAGCCAACGCGTGCTGGGCACGAGAAACGGCTGGGAGCGCAGCGCCGTGCAGGCTGCGCGGTGCCAGTCGGGGCCACGTCTGCCGCCACGGAGAAATGGGGAAGGAGGGGCGGCTGCCTCCTTTATCAGAGCACCTGGTTCACGTCCCGGCCCCTCCACGCAGTCCAGCTCCCTGCTCACGAGCGCCTGGGAGGCCGCGGGGAGGGCTCAGGTCCTGTGGGCCCTGCCACCCACGAGGAGATGGGAGACTGGGACTGAGCGCTGGCCCCGGCTGCTGTGGATCTGGGGAGTAACCCAGCAGATTGATGCTCTCTCTCACTCTCTCTGCCTTGCAAATCAAATGAAAATGATTACATAATTTCTTAAAAAGAAATATAATGAAAATCACACATAATTTTAAGGTTTCTGGTAGGCATGTTAAAAAATTTTGAAGAAACAGGTAAATTGGTTTTAATAATTTTCAGGGCCAGTGTTAAGGTGCAGTAGGTTAAGAACCACCTGCGACGCCAGCATCCCGCATGAGCGCCGTGGGTCCCGGCTGCCCCACGTCCAGTCCGGCTCCCTGTTACTGCACCCGGGAAGGCAGCAGATGGCCCAGGTGCTGGGGCCCCTGCACCCGCGTGGGAGACCCGGATGGAGCTCCAGGTTTCTGGCTTTGCCCTGGCCCAGCCCCAGCACTGGTGGCCATCTGGAGACCGAACCAGCGGATGGCGGGTGCCAGTCTGTCTCTCCCTCTCTGTCCCTCTGCCTTCCAGATAAATAAATCTTTCATAAAAGATAGTGATTTGGGGCTGGCACTGTGGCACGGCACGTTAAGCTGCCACCTGCAATGCCAGCATCCCACAGGGGCGCTGGTTCAGTTCCAGCTGCTCCACTTCTCTGCTGTGGCCTGGGAAAGCAGTGGAAGATGGCCCAAGTGCTTGGGCCCCTGCACCCACTGGGAGACCCAGAGGAAGCTCCTGGCTCCTGGTTTTTGGCCTGACCCAGCCCTAGCCATTGCAGCCATTTGGGGAGCAAACCAGCAGATGGAAAATCTCTCTGACTCTGCCTTCTGCCTTTCAAATACAATAAATCTTAGGAAAAGTTTATTCAATGCAATATAGAAAAAAATAGCATTTCAACACGTAATCAATATTCAAAACAATTACCCTTGATCTATTCCGAATCCTTTAACTCAATCTTCAAAACCTAGCGTGTACTGATAGCTGCAGGCAACCGTCGGTCCCCTGTCAAGTGCGCTGTCCCCACTGTGGTCAGAGGCGGCCATTCTCAACAGCGCTGACCCGAATGAGTGAAAGCCACGCACTGCTGGGACGTCTAACGAACAGGTCCCCACCGCAAGGCTCGATCCGCCCCCCCGCCCCGTCGCTTTAACCCAGTCTTCTTGTGTTTCTCTGTAGCTTTGCTTTGCTCTGTTGTTTGAGAGCTAGAGACGGAGGGCTCCCACCACGGGGCCACTCCCCCGATGGCCGCAGCGGCTCCTGACCAGGCCAGAAGCCACAGACTCAGCTTCCCGTGCGGGCGGCTGGGCCCCAGTCACTCGGGCCCTCGTGGCCACCTCCCAGGTGTGCATCAGGAGGAAGCTGGGGTCGGGAGTAGGCGTTGGCTAACGTAACCACTGTGCGTGCGGTGTGACGTCTCGGCACGCATACACAGTGCGCTCCGGTCACATGGGGTAACTGCCGTTTGTGTTGGGAACACCACAAACCCTTCTCGCTCGTTGTTCGGAAATATCCAGCTGGTTGCTGCCCACCAGTAACCCGGTCTCTACAGCAACACTGGAACATTCGAAAGCACACGGCTCGGTGGGCGTTTGGCCCAGTGCTCGGGACACCTGCGTCCCACGTCAGAGGCCTGGTTCAAGGCCTGGCTCCGTCACTTCGGAGCCAGCTTCCTGTGAATACACAGGCCCGGAGGCAGGTGATGGCTCACGCACTCTGGCCCCTGGGACCCATGTGGGAGGCCCAGCTGGGAGCCTGGGCTCCTGGCTCCGGCCTGGCTGTCGCAGGCATCTGGGGAGTGAACCAGTGGGTGGCAGACGCCCCACGTCTTCTGTCTCTGCTTTAGAGAGGAAGGGAGGCGCAGGAGGAGACACCCGGGATGGAGACACCGGGGAAAGGGGGCGCAGGAGACACCCCGGACGTCTGCAGCGCTGACCCGAGGCAAAGCTGTTGCTGGGTAGCTCCCCCGCCGAGATGCACTTCCCGGGCTCGAAGGTGACCAGCAGCCGGCCGTAGAGCCCCGTGCGCCGGCCGCTCACCCGCAGCCTCAGCAGACACACGCCCCGGCTCTGGAGCTCCTTCAGCGAGAGGCTCTCCTGCCAGGACCTGGGGAGACAGGGACCCCTCAGCGTGGCCGCTCCAGCCGTCCGCACTCCCCACGCCCACGCGGGCCGAGAAGAGGAAAACAGACCGGACCCGGGCGGGGTGGGGGCGCGAACACGCCACGCGGGACTCCCGACCTGCACCCGGCCCTCCTTCGTCCCCTAGGGCAGTGAACGCTTGGCCACGTCCACGGGCTCTGCCCCCACAGCGCAGCACGAATCCTGTCCAGCAGAGTCCTGGCAGCCCCTGACTCCGCTCTGCCTCCCCCCTCACCCCCGGCCCTGGCCAGCCCACCCCACCGCTGACCGGGTACACCCGGCCCTGGTCCAGCCCACCCCACCAATGACCGGGTACACCCGGCCTCCCTCCTCACCCCCAACCCTGGTGCAGCCCACCCCACCGCTGACCGGGTACACCCAGCCTCCCCTCTCACCCCCGGCCCTGGTCCAGCCCAGCCCACCGCTGACCGGGTACACCCGACCTCCCTCCTCACCCCCAACCCTGGTCCAGCCCACCCCACCACTGACCGGGTACACCCGGCCCTGGTCCAGCCCACCCCACCGCTGACCGGGTACACCCAGCCTCGCTCACACCCCCAGCCCTGGTCCAGCCCAGCCCACCGCTGACCGCGTACACCCGGCCCTGGTCCAGCCCAGCCCACCGCTGACCGGGTACACCCGGCTCTGGTCCAGCCCAGCCCACCGCTGACCGCGTACCCCCGGCCTCCCTCCTCACCCCGGCCCTGGTCCAGCCCAGCCCACCGCTGACCGGGTACACCTGGCCTCCCTCCTCACCCCGGCCCTGGTCCAGCCCAGCCCACCGCTGACCGCGTACACCTGGCCTCCCTCCTCACCCCGGCCCTGGTCCAGCCCAGCCCACCGCTGACCGGGTACACCCAGCCTCGCTCACACCCCCAGCCCTGGTCCAGCCCAGCCCACCGCTGACCGCGTACACCCGACCTCCCTCCTCACCCCCGGCCCTGGTCCAGCCCAGCCCACCGCTGACCGGGTACACCCAGCCTCGCTCACACCCCCAGCCCTGGTCCAGCCCAGCCCACCGCTGACCGCGTACACCCGACCTCCCTCCTCACCCCCGGCCCTGGTCCAGCCCAGCCCACCGCTGACCGGGTACACCCAGCCTCGCTCACACCCCGGCCTGGTCCAGCCCAGCCCACCGCTGACCGGGTACACCCAGCCTCGCTCACACCCCCAGCCCTGGTCCAGCCCAGCCCACCGCTGACCGCGTACACCCGACCTCCCTCCTCACCCCCGGCCCTGGTCCAGCCCAGCCCACCGCTGACCGGGTACACCCGGCCTCCCTCCTCACCCCGGCCCTGGTCCAGCCCACCCCACCGCTGACCGGGTACACCCAGCCTCCCTCCTCACCCCGGCCCTGGTCCAGCCCAGCCCACCGCTGACCGGGTACACCCGGCCTCCCTCCTCACCCCGGCCCTGGTCCAGCCCAGCCCACCGCTGACCGGGTACACACGGCCTCCCTCCTCACCCCGGCCCTGGTCCAGCCCAGCCCACCGCTGACCGGGTACACACGGCCTCCCTCCTCACCCCGGCCCTGGTCCAGCCCAGCCCACCGCTGACCGCGTACACCCGGCCCTGGACCAGCCCAGCCCACCGCTGACCGGGTACACCCAGCCTCCCTCCTCACCCCGGCCCTGGTCCAGCCCAGCCCACCGCTGACCGGGTACACCTGGCCTCCCTCCTCACCCCGGCCCTGGTCCAGCCCAGCCCACCGCTGACCGCGTACACCTGGCCTCCCTCCTCACCCCGGCCCTGGTCCAGCCCAGCCCACCGCTGACCGGGTACACCCAGCCTCGCTCACACCCCCAGCCCTGGTCCAGCCCAGCCCACCACTGACCGCGTACCCCCGACCTCCCTCCTCACCCCCGGCCCTGGTCCAGCCCAGCCCACCGCTGACCGGGTACACACGGCCTCCCTCCTCACCCCCAACCCTGGTCCAGCCCAGCCCACCGCTGACCGGGTACACCCAGCCTCCCTCCTCACCCCCGGCCCTGGTCCAGCCCAGCCCACCGCTGACCGGGTACACCCGGCCCTGGTCCAGCCCAGCCCACCGCTGACCGCGTACACCCGGCCCTGGTCCAGCCCAGCCCACCGCTGACCGGGTACACACGGCCTCCCTCCTCACCCCGGCCCTGGTCCAGCCCAGCCCACCACTGACCGCGTACACCCGGCCTCCCTCCTCACCCCGGCCCTGGTCCAGCCCAGCCCACCGCTGACCGGGTACACCTGGCCCTGGTCCAGCCCAGCCCACCGCTGACCGCGTACCCCCGACCTCCCTCCTCACCCCGGCCCTGGTCCAGCCCAGCCCACCGCTGACCGCGTACACCCGGCCTCCCTCCTCACCCCGGCCCTGGTCCAGCCCAGCCCACCACTGACCGCGTACACCCGACCTCCCTCCTCACCCCCGGCCCTGGTCCAGCCCAGCCCACCGCTGACCGGGTACACACGGCCTCCCTCCTCACCCCCAACCCTGGTCCAGCCCAGCCCACCGCTGACCGGGTACACCCAGCCTCCCTCCTCACCCCCGGCCCTGGTCCAGCCCAGCCCACCGCTGACCGGGTACACCCGGCCCTGGTCCAGCCCAGCCCACCGCTGACCGGGTACACCCGGCCCTGGTCCAGCCCAGCCCACCGCTGACCGGGTACACCCGGCCCTGGTCCAGCCCAGCCCACCGCTGACCGGGTACACACGGCCTCCCTCCTCACCCCGGCCCTGGTCCAGCCCAGCCCACCACTGACCGCGTACCCCCGACCTCCCTCCTCACCCCGGCCCTGGTCCAGCCCAGCCCACCGCTGACCGCGTACCCCCGACCTCCCTCCTCACCCCGGCCCTGGTCCAGCCCAGCCCACCACTGACCGCGTACACCCGGCCTCCCTCCTCACCCCGGCCCTGGTCCAGCCCAGCCCACCGCTGACCGCGTACACCTGGCCTCCCTCCTCACCCCGGCCCTGGTCCAGCCCAGCCCACCGCTGACCGCGTACACCCGACCTCCCTCCTCACCCCGGCCCTGGTCCAGCCCAGCCCACCGCTGACCGCGTACACCCGACCTCCCTCCTCACCCCGGCCCTGGTCCAGCCCAGCCCACCGCTGACCGCGTACACCCAGCCTCCCTCCTCACCCCGGCCCTGGTCCAGCCCAGCCCACCGCTGACCGCGTACACCCAGCCTCCCTCCTCACCCCGGCCCTGGTCCAGCCCAGCCCACCGCTGACCGCGTACCCCCGGCCTCCCTCCGACGAAGGCTCGTGCGCCCTCGCCCCGGTCCTGCGCGATGAGCCGGAGACCCCTCCTCCGGGAAGCCCTCCCTGGCCCTCCGCAGCGGAGCGAGGCCCTGCCCGGCCCAGCCTCCCGCCGGCCGCGGGCCTCGTTCAGGAAGGACTCCGGGCCCGGAGCTGACCGGGCTGCCCCAGCGTCCGCAGCCCAGGCGAGGCGCGCAGCCGTCTCCGCCCGGGCCCTCGGCGAGACCGGGGAGCGGGGAGCGGGGCCGCGGCCGCCGTACCTGCGCTCCTCCACCTCCGCTTCCCTCTCGAGCTCCAGCAGGTCCAACTGCTTCGTCACGAAGCTCTCCACAGCCGCGGCCATGGCCGCCGAGGTCGCGCTTCCGCGCCGGGCCGCTGTCGCCGCGCGACCCCCGTTCCCCGCCGGGCCCGTGCGTCGACGCACGAGGTTCGCGCCGCTTCCGGTTCCGGCCGAGGCTGCGGCAAGATGGCGGCGCCCATGGCGGCTTCGGCCCTCACGG
This sequence comes from Lepus europaeus, assembly GCF_033115175.1. Classification (NCBI taxonomy): domain Eukaryota; kingdom Metazoa; phylum Chordata; class Mammalia; order Lagomorpha; family Leporidae; genus Lepus; species Lepus europaeus. The sequence goes on from NW_026909245.1 coordinate 73,142, forward strand.
TCACGGTGGGGCGGCTGACGTCCGCGTGCCGCCGTGGCCTCCTGAGACCTTCGGGGCCCGCGGCGGGTGAGACCAGGGCCTCGGGGCGAAGGGAGGGAGCGGGGGCGAGCGGTGCTCCCCGGCTGTCACGCCGCGCACGTGTGTGGGTGCAAGGCGGTGCCTTCCGCGTCGGGTTCGCGGTGAACAGGCGCGGGATTTGGAGTCCTGGGAGCCGTCACCGCGGGTTAGTGACCGGCGGTAGCCCCTCTGCCTGCGGAGGCCCTGTGAGCGAGTGGGCTCGGCGGGTCGGGCCGGGGCCAGGCGGCTCCGCAGGGCGCTGCGCCCGCCGAGCAGAGCGGCGCTGGCCCCGGTCACCGTCTGGCGCGAGCGCCGGCTGTCGGGAGGCGAAGCAGGCGTGTGGCCGGCGAGGCGAGGGGCGCCTCTCTCCCGGGTGTGACAGCGGCCGCTGGCTGCACCTGCCCCTGCCGTAAGAACGTGCCGGCCGGCGCGGCCGAGCAAACAGCCTGTCTCGTGTGTCCGCGCAGAGAGCCGGCCCCGGGGACGCCTGTGCGCGCCAGAGTCTGAAGCAACCGGCAGGCCGTCCAGCAGGCGAAGGGTTAAGTGAACAGGTGCATCTTTGCCGCGCAGTCCCGGTCAGCACCCGGAGGCCCTGGAAACCTGTAGGGACCGGGATGGGGGTTTGGCACAGCGGCGTGGCGGGCAGCAGGTGGCGGCCACGTGGGAGACCCCGGCTGGGGTCCCGGCTCCTGGCCCGGCCCACTGTTGAAACATTTGGGGAGCGCAGCACTGGCCAGCTCTCTCTGCGCCCCTGCCTTTCAAATAAAATAAAAAGAACAAATCTGTTTATTTAAAAAGAAAGTGGGCGCTCTAGAAGGAAGGATGCACGTTGTGTGGCTCCCGCTGTGGAACAAACGGGAAAGGCAAAACATCGGAGACCGGAACCGCGACGGTGACGCCCGGGGGAGGGGAGCCGGAGGAAGGGCCGTGTCCACGCAGCGAGATGCTGTGAGGGCGGACACACCTGGTAACTCTGTCTAGAATGACACGGGGGCGGGGTGCGGGCTGTGGCCTCGGTGGTAACAGTGGGGATTGTGGGGGATGGGTGATGTGTGGGGGATGGGTGATGCGTGGGTGATGTGTGGATGGGTGGGTGTGTGGGTGATGGGTGATGCGTGGGTGATGTGTGGATGGGTGGGTGTGTGGGTGATGGGTGATGCGTGGGTGATGTGTGGGTGATGTGTGATGCGTGGGTGATGTGTGGGTGATGGGTGATGCGTGGGTGATGTGTGGGTGATGTGTGGATGTGGGTGATGTGTGGATGTGGGTGATGTGTGGGTGATGGGTGATGCGTGGGTGATGGGTGATGCGTGGGTGATGTGTGGGTGATGGGTGATGCATGGGTGATGTGTGGGTGATGGGTGATGTGTGGGTACTGTGTCCCTGTGTCAGTGCCACACTGGTGGCAGAGCCGCCAGTCCTGGGGCACCCAGCAGAGGGTTAGCACAGTGGATGTCTGTCTTCACTGAGCACCTGTTACCTGCCAAACAGGGGCGGGCAGGGGGGGGTGCGCAGGTGTCAGCAATAAATACAGAACGGGAATTCCTGCTGGGAAGCCAGCCGGGCTCTCATGGAGCAGGGGGTGTGCGGAGGGACAGGCAGCTCCCCTCTCGGGGGTCCATGACGCATTAGAAGACAGGAGGACCTAGGACAAAGGGCACGCGTGAAGACAGGGCGAGCGGGGTCTCCCTGCTGAGAGCGGTGTGTGAGTGGAGACCCAGGGGCGGGGAGGGTCAGCGTTGCGGGTCCCCGGCCAGGCGACTGAGTGGGTGTCCCGGTGGCCACAGCCAAGTCAAGGCCCCGAGGCAGGGGTGCACCTGGCGGGAGCAGGAACAGTGGGGGCAGAGTAGGGGGGTGTGGGCGGGGCATCCGGGAGGGGTCGCCTTGCCCTGCCCTATAGCCACTGTGCGGGCATTGGCTTTCCCTGAGTGACAGGGAGGCTCCGGGAGAGCAGCAGTGACCTGAGTGACGCCGTCACGGGCTGCTGTGCGAGAGCAGGGCCGACAGGTTTGCCCACGCCTTGGCCGAGGGGTGTGAGAGAGGGTCCAAGTGTCCAGGGTTTGGAGCCTGCGCATCTGGAGGGATGGCGCCGCCCTCATGTACCGTGAGGAGGACGTGGGAGGGGCCGGGAGCCCGTGTTGGGTTCAGAGCGTCCGTCAGGCACCCAGGTGACGACGGCGCACAGACAGGTGGCTGTGCAGGTCTGGGAGAGCAGTCCAGGCCAGAGGGGCAAACTTGGGAGCAAGCTCCGCCCCCGGGGCCACTCCTCAAATGCCTTCATGACAGGGAGCTCAATCCGCAGGGTGCCGGGGACCCAACTCCCTGCTGCCGCCAGGGTGTGCATTAGAGGAGCCCGGATCTGCAGGCTCGGACCCGGCTCTCCCAACGCGGAGGCGAGCGCCTGCCCGGTGCTGTGTGACCACCGGGTGGCAGCAGTCACCAGGCAGAGGTGGAGCCCAGGCCCGCGGCGGGGCGAGGAGACAGGGACCCAGCCCAGGAGACGAGAACGGGGAGCTCTTGCTTGCGGGAGAAGTTTAGGGGGTGAAGTTTATGCGGTGTAAATTGGAGCCTGGTTTGATTCATGTGAGTGCCATCCTCACTGAGCGGCGTGCCCTCTGCTCACACTGAGCGCCGGCTTTGGTGGCTGTGCCCGTCTGGTCAGCTGCAGGGCCTCGTGCCTGGTCTGGCGCTTGCCCTCTGCCGTGGACACCCCAGAACCTGCAGACTGAGCCGGTGCGCGTGTACTTCTCGTGCCGTTTCTGAGGGCGGGGAGTTGGGAGCAGCGGGCCGAGGGCTTCCGGCTCTGGGTCTCGGAGGGCAGCGAGGCCGGTCAGCGGGGGCTGCAGTGGTCCCGACTCCACGGGGCCTGGATAATCCACTCGCAGGCCTGCTCCCGTGGGTGCTGGCCACACCCCTGGTTCCTGGACACGTGGGCCTCTCTGCGGGGCCACCCCCAGCGCTGCAGCCAGAGAGCAGAGAGCGGTGTCCGAGACAGAACCTGACCCCAGAAGCCACGCGTGTCACTTCTGCCACGAGCTGTGGGGAGCACAGACCCAGCGCCACTGGAATCCCGGGAGAATCGTCGGACCGACTGGGCGGCCGCCCACGCTCGGGCACGGGGCGCGTCTGAGCCCGGGGCTGTGGATGAGAGTGGGGGTGACTCACGTTAGCAGCGTCTGCACGGTGCGGTCTCTCACTCGTTCTCGGAGACTGCTCAGCTGGACCTGCGTGTGGGCGTGTGATGACGGGGGCCATGGCGGCTACGGCGGACGCCAGCAGCGCCATTGTGCACTTAGCACCGTCCCCGCGGCCGTAACCCCCTGTGTTTCTCTTGTTCCCACAGCCTGCCTCCGGTCTGCTCCTGGAAGGTTCCGGTCACAGAGCGCTTCGTTTCCACAAGGGTAATGCCAAGACGCGGGGCGTGGCACCTCTGCCGTTCCCAGGACTCCCTGTGGAGCTCCCTGTGTTGGGGCAGGCGGGCAGGCACGCACTTGGACGCCCACAGCCCATTCACCAGTGCCTGGGCTCGCTCCCAGCTCCGTTCCTGACCCCAGCTTCACAGAGGCCTCGGGTCCCTGCCACTCCTGTGAGAGACCGCACTGGGTCCTGGGCTCCTGGCTCTGACCTGGCCCAGCCCCAGCTCTTGGACGCATTGGGGGAGGGAGCCGGCAGATGGCCAGTCTCTCTCTCTCTCTCTCTCTCTCTTTCTCCACATATATATACTACACACGCACATATATATATACACAAAGTCTTTCAAATAAAGTGAAAATAAATAAACGTTTAAGTCCCCAGGAGGAACTCACCGAATCTAAAAAGCGCATCCAAGGGTTAAATTGGATGCTTAGACAAAACCGTCGCAGGATGGAGAAGTGTGCACCAGGCCTTCTGATGGGTTTGTCCCCGCCTGGTAACTGAGTGCCCTTCTGACTGTCAGGTTTGCTTCTAGACGTTGTACTTCAGAACCCCAGTGCCACGAGCTTCTCTGGGTTTCTCCTCTCTTGGAAGCCCCCCTCCCTGCCCCTCTGGCTGGAGGACTTTGACTCTAAGAAATCTTTTTAAACCTCCCCCCTCCCCAAAAAAAGAAAAGAAACTGTTCTCCCCGGGTGCCTTGAAGGCCGCTGCTTTGTTCCTGAATTCTGAGACCTGGGGGCAGAGCTGGGGTCTCGCACATGGCTGCCTGGCCCCCTGGCCCCCTCTGCCCAGGTGTGAGGAAGAGTGTGCCCACCTGAGAGGGGCTGGAAGGGGGAGGGCGGGGGAGCCGCCCCAGTGGAGCCAGGGCTGATAGCAGCTGCTTCAGGCGGCCTTGGCGCCGGGGGAGGCCGTGTGCAGGGAGAAGCGCCTGCCCTGGTCCTGCGTGGTGGGGAGAGCGCCGGGAAGCGCCCTGCCCTCCGGGTCTGCAGTCTGGGTTGTTGGAGGCTTGGCACACACGGCGGCTGGCTGGGGGCTGTGCTGGGAGCAGCCGTGGTGCGCCTGAGGTCCTGTGACGTGGCTCGCAGCCCTGCCCTGCCCATTGCTTCGGGATTTTGAGCAGCCTTTTCCGTGCTTGTAACCGCGTACGTGAATGTTTTCACAGCTACGTCCCCAGAACGTCGCTGAGCTCGCCACCCTGGCCCGTGGTCGCCCTGCCGGACCCCGCAGAGGAGACCAGACACCACACAGGTAGACGGCTCCGCTGAGCTGGAAGCTGGCGGGCAGCACCGCCTCCCCGGGGCGGGCCTGACCGCAGAGCAAGGGTTTCCCAGGGCTGGGTGCAGGGTGACAGAGCTCAGGTTCGCTCTTGCTGTGAGCACCTGGGTGCTGGCAGGTAGCAGGAGGGAGGGAGGGGCCCTGGCCGGCTGCTGTGGGTGGACAGACACGTGGGTTCAGGGACAGAGACTTCCCGGGTCGGAAGAGCAGGGGTGGGCTGGCCCGCTACCCCCGGGCCCGACTGCTCCGTCCGTGGTGCCCCCACCCTCTTTCCCCGTAGAGGTCGTGGGGAAGGTGAACGAGCTGATCGCCCGGGGCCAGTACGGCCGGCTCTTTGCCGTGGTGCACTTAGCCGGCCACCAGTGGAAGGTGACCTCCGAGGACCTGATTCTAATTGAGCAGGAGCTGGACGTCGCGTGCGGGGAGAGGATCCGGCTGGAGAAGGTGAGGCGCGCGCGGCTCTGCCGTCCCCACACAGCGGCTGCTCCCCGCCCGGCCGGTCAGGCCCCAGGCCGAGGGGCGCGCAGCCGCAGCAGGGCGCCGGCCGGGCTGGGCCTCGGCTGCTCTTTCCGGCTGTGCCTCCCACTGTCCTCGCTGCAGTGGATGTAAAACTCCCGCCGAGGGTGTGAGGCGCGGCCCGGTGCCACGGCCGCTCTGTCCCTGAGCAGTGGGACAGGGTCAGGCGCGTCTCCCAGGCGCCGGCCCCCTGTGCTTGGCCACTCAGCGGAGGTGTGCACCCTGTTCAGTGAGGGTCTGGCTGCTGTGTCCAGGGAGCGTGTGGGATGTTCGCCTGCGGATTCACAGTGAGCACTGCGCGGACCGCGTGGCCAGGGTGCGGTCAGCAATGTGGTGTGCAGTGTGTGCGAGTTCCTCGCTCATTTGAGCTCCCCAGCCTCTGTGCCCGGGCCTGGGCGTGAGCTCAGCTGCTCAGCCCGGAGCTGGGCTCACCAGCTGCATCCAGCAGCCCTGGGCGAGGCTTTCTGCCCCTAACGGGTGCAGTGGCTCTGCGGGGGCTTGGGAGCGGAGCGCGTGTGGCTCACCATTGAAGACGCGCTCCACGGCGGGAGTGGGCGCCTGAACATTTCTTCTTAAGATTTATTTATTTATTTGAGACGCAGTTACAGAGAGAGAGAGAGAGAGGTCTTCCATCCGCTGGTTCACTCCCAATTGGCTGCAGTGGCCAGAGCTGCACCAATCCGAAGCCAGGAGCTGCTTCCTGGTCTCCCATGTGGGTGCAGGGCCCAAGCACTTGGGCCATCCTCCACTGCTGTCCAGGGCCACAGCAGAGAGCTGGACTGGAAGTAGAGCAGCTGGGACTCGAACCAGCGGCCATATGGGATGCCAGCACCACAGGCAGAGGCTTAGCTACCCTGCCACAGCACTGGCCCCTTGTCAACATTTTTCTACTGGACATTATTTTGAAACATTTTACATGCACACCAAAGCCCCACCTCGTTCACTTTTCCTAACTGGAAATGAGACCGTTGTGACTGTTTGTCGTCGTCTTGTGGACGTTGTCCATCGCCGTTGCTACGTGCTCCGATATTTAGGTTTGCCTCCCACATCTACAAGTGCCACTGCCCTTGGAACATGCCGTCTCCCGTGGCTGCCGAGGGCCGCAGGTTCCCCCACCCGAGAGTGGCCGCCTGGCCCCGGGAGCAGCGCAGCTGCACCGAAACCCTGCCGTGCCACAGCGTCGGGCGTGCCGCACAGGAGCCGCGGCCTGATGGGCTGGTCGTCTGCGCGCCTGGCCTCGCAGCTGGCACGCCTGTGCCCCGTGTCGGGTACCTGAGTTGGATGCCCAGCTCCGGCTCCTGGCCCCACTTCCGGCTCCTACAGCCTCGAGGCAGTGGGTGGCGACTTGGAAAGTTGGGTGCCTGTCACGCATGTGGGAGACCCAGACTCAGCGGGGAACTCCAGCTGGCTTCAGCCTGGCGGGGGGCCCGCGCTGTGGGATCTGGGGAGTGAAGCAGCAGACGGAGCTCTGTGTGTACGTGCGTGTCTCTGTCTCCGTCTCTCTGCCTCTTAAGGGTGTTTGGCACCACAGTTAAGTCTGCTTGGGATGCCGCGTCGCCTCTCAGAGGCCCTTGGCGTCTGTCCTGGCTCCACTCCTCTGATAAAACATCCCCCCAGGGACCGCCGGTAACGGCTCAAGTGCTTGTGTCTCTGCCGTCTGTGTGGGAGACCCAGGTGGAGTTCCCAGCCCCATGCGACCGAGCCCCGGCTGTTGGAGGCATCGGGGAGTGAACCAGCAGACGGAAGCTCTGTCTCCCCTCCCTCCCTCCCTTCCCCTTTCAGATCCTTTTTTTAAGAAGCCCCCAGTGTGTGTAGGAGGTTGCCAAGGTTACGTCTCCGGCCGCTGACACCGTGGGACATTGGCTGAGTTGGCCTGTGCTGTGGGCTGAGCAGGGCTGTGTTGCTGGCCCACACCCCGCTGGCCGGCTGTGAGGGGTCATCACACCAGTGCGTGTTACACCCGCTGGCCGGCTGTGAGGGGTCATCACACCAGTGCGTGTTACACCCGCTGGCCGGCTGTGAGCGGTCATCACACCGATGCGTGTTACACCCGTTCACCAGCTGTGAGCGGTCATCACACTGGTGCATGTTACACCCGCTCGCCGGCTGTGAGCAGTCATCACACTGATAGGTGTTAAACCTGCTGGCCGGCTGTGAGCGGTCATCACACCAGTGTGTGTTACACGGCTCGCCGGCTGTGAGCGGTCATCACAGTGATGTGTTACACGGCTCGCCGGCTGTGAGCGGTCATCACATCGATGTGTTACACGGCTCGCCGGCTGTGAGCGGTCATCACATCGATGTGTTACACCCGCTGGCCGGCTGTGAGCGGTCATCACACCGATGTGTTACACGGCTCGCCGGCTGTGAGCCGTCATCCCCCCATGTGCAATGCCGCTGTCTCCATGGCAGCTGCCCCCGTTCTCCTGGGGCCGCCTGGTAACGAGTCGCCTGTTCATTCTCTTCAGGTTCTGCTGGTTGGGGCAGACGGCTTCACGCTGCTCGGCAGGCCACTCCTTGGGTAAGGCGCTGCTCAGGCCAGACCGGGCGGGGACACCCCGTGAGGAGGAGGCCCGCCCCGGTCACTGACCTGGGACCGGTCACTGACCTGGGACCGTCCGTCACTCGCTCCGCGCTCTGTCAGGCTTTGGCGTAGCTTCCGGGACGTTCCCGGTGAGGGCAGCAGAGAGCAGAGTGCGACCTGCTCCTGGGAGAGAGGCGTCAGGGCAACGGGAGGGCCGTCCGTGTGTGTGACGGAAGGGCCACCCGCAGGATCCGTCCGTGTGTGTGACATCAGTGTGTGTAACGTCAGTGTGTGTGACGGAAGGGCCGTCCGCCGGACCCGTCCGTGTGTGTGATGTTAGTGTGTGCGACGGAAGGGCCATCCGCCGGACCCGTCAGTATGTGTGACGTCAGTGTGTGTTTTCTTCTAGAAAGGACCTCGTCCGAGTGGAAGCCACGGTCATTGAAAAGACAGAGTCATGGCCAAAAATCAACATGAAGTTTAGGAAAAGGAAAAACTTCAAGAAGAAGAAAAGTAAGTGAGCAAGTGTGGCCGGCGCCCCGCTCTCCCTGCAATGGCCATTGGGCCTGTGTGCTGCTGCCGGTGGCTGAGAGCGGGTGCAGCCGGCGCCAGGCCGGGGTGGTGGAGGGCGAGGCCCCGGGGGTCCCGCAGGAGGTGTGGACCTCCGCCTGCCGGGGGACGGCCATCACGGCCAGCAGGAGCAGGGACGCGGGGCAGCCGGGTGCCCCTCGGCACAGGCAGTGCGCGGCCCCGGGTGCCGGGGGCCCTGCGTGGCGGGGAGCAAGGCTGCGCTGTGCTGGGTCCCGTACAGGGCCGTCTCGTGCCTAGTGTGGCCTGCGGGGGGCAGAGCGGGTACAGAAGCCACGGCCGCAGCCCCCTCGGGAGGGGAGCGGGGCGGTGAGAAGGGGCCAAGAAACCCGGAGGGACCCACGAGTCTTGGGTGCAGGTTCACTGGTGAGGTCAGAGCAGGAGGGGCGGAGCAGCTGAGCCACAGCAGCCACAGGACCCGAGGGTGGAGCTGAGCTGCAGGGGCGGGTTCACAGCCCCCCCCCCACGGAGAACGCAGCAGAGGGCAGCTGTGGGCAGGTGGGCGGTGGGTCAGCTGCAGGCGCCCCGGACAGTGGTGCCTGCAGGGAGGACGGGGCAGGAGCTGGTGCCTGGGCCACGTGCCGGTTCCCCTTTGTGCTCCGAGAAGCAGGTGCACTCCAACAACGGGGTCGTGGGAGGAATCCCCGGCAGCTCTCAGCCTGGCCACTGCCGCCCACGTCCCACGCTCCCATCCCCGGGAGCGCCGGCAGCTCTCAGCCTGGCCGCTGCCGCCCGCGTCCCATGCTCCCGTCCCAGGGAGCGCCGGCAGCTCTCAGCCTGGCCGCTGCCGCCCACGTCCCACGCTCCCGTCCCCGGGAGCGCCACCCAGGCCCTCCCCCCACGCCTCCCCTGCCCGCTGTGCCCCGCTCGGTTCAGTCACAGGACGGCATTGCCTCAGCCCTACTCCACGAGCCACTCCAGGACTGGCCCTGGAGGAGCCCTGGGAGGCACAGGCCCCGCGAGGTGGGCACCTCCAGGACAGGAGCCGCCCGGGCTCAGGCCACACAGGCCAGGGAGTGGCCGGCGGACGGCCCTGGGGCTGATCAGACGCACAGTGCCGCCTGGCACGGGGCCCCCGCGCTGCCTTCTGGGGAGTGGGCCAGGAGGCGTGGCAGGACGGAGGGAGGGGGCTCTGCTGGCTCAGGGCTCTGGCGGTGCGGTCTCTGCTGCTGAGCGAGCGAGCGAGGTGTGGCAGACACCGCGGTGTGGCCGGCGCCGTGCGGGACACGGGGCTGCGGGGGCCGTGCTGCGAGCCAGGGCAGAGCCGGCAGCCGTGGGCGGGCCGCGGGCGGGCGCCGTGCTGACGCGTGTGGCGACTTGTCTCTCGCAGTCACCGTGAGCCCGCAGACCGTGCTCCGGATAAACACCGTGGAGGTCGCGCCGCGCCTGCTGTGATGGCTGAGCCGATGGCCGCTGGCCGCGGCAGGGTGACAATAAACCTGTTGGGCAAGAAGACCAGGCCTCCGTGTTCAGATCTGGGAGCCGCGTGAGTGGGGGGACACAGGCGGGGCTCCTGGGCGCCCTCTGCGCTGGCATCAGCGAGCCCACTGCGCCAAGGACAAGCGCGGGCGCCTGTGTGTGAGGCTTCCCTCGGGTGCGGCCTGGCGGGGTCCCCTTCGGCAGCCAGGACTGGGCGGGCCCAGGGCCTGAACGCAGGAGGGCTGGGGCAGCAGCAGCGAGGGAGCTGGGCCCCGGAAGGGCGCGGGCTCCTCAGGGCCGTGTTGGGGTGCACCGGGCAGGCGTGGGGGAGGTGCCTCGGGAAGCTACGCAGGGTGGGAAGGGACAAGGTCCTGGGTGGCCCCGGGAGCCTGCAGCGGAGAGGCGGGGCCTGGGGTGCAGAGGTTCCCCAGGAGAGGAGTCGGGGCTTTCAGTGGGACGGCTGGGCCTGTGGCGAAAGTGAGCTCAGTGTTTTCCCCACAGCGCTGGGAGTGAGGAAGCCACCCCTCCCCCTCCCCGGGGCCCCCGTGTCAGGTGCCCTCGGCCCCTGCAGTGACCCCTGCGAGCAGCAGGGGCAGCAGCCCCGCAGGCTCCCCCTCACCTGCAGGCGGTCCTCAGAGCGGGGAGCGTGGCCCCATGGTCCCGAGGTTCTGCTTTTAGACGTAGGCCTGGCTGGCTGCGTCTCCGTCCGTGTCTGAATCCGGGGCCGTCTGGGCCTCTCTGCCAGCCCCAGCGCCGTCTCCCAGCGTCCTTGTCCCTCGTGTGGCTTGTAACCCATCCGCACTCACGTCCGTCTTCCACGCTGTGCTTGCAGCAGAACAGACTCGGGAAAGCTTTGCTGGGGGCTGGGGGCTAGGGGCGGGGGTCCTGGAGCCACTGCGCTGGGGTGCTGGGCCTCTCTGAGTCTCGGCTTCTGTGCTGCCTGCCCCGTGGGGTCACCGGGAGGGGCTCCCCACAGCCATCAGGCCCCACGTGGCACAGGCATGGTCGGGATTCGCTGTGGGTGTGGCCTGGAAACAGACGGAGCCAGCTCGATCTGCCGCTCACGGGTCCAGGTTAACTCCTAAAAACCCCTGGTTCAAACACCAGGCGATCCAGCAGTCCCATTACCGGGCACACCCAAGGAACTGGCTCTGGGGAGAGCCTTGTCCACCACGCGCATAGCGGCCTCGTCCACGTGGCTAAAGCCTGGACAGCCTGAGTGTCCAGCCACAGCGCGGTGGCAGACGGTGGGGGGTGGTCAGCCTTGAGGAGGGGGAGATCGCCGCACGTGCTCCCTGCAGCGCGAGTGACCTCGAGGCCGTGTGCCAGGTGGAGCAGGTGACTCCTGGGGCCTGCGTCCCAGTGAGGCCTGTGCCTGGGTGCCCGTGTCCCTGCCACCTGGGTGCCAGCATCCCTGCCGCCTGGTGCCCATGTCCCGCAGCGAGGCCTGCACCTGGGTGCCCGCGTCCCTGCCGCCTGGTGCCTACATCCCTGCCGCCTGGGTGCCCGCGTCCCTGCCGCCTGGGTGCCCGCGTCCCTGCCGCCTGGGTGCCCACGTCCCTGCCGCCTGGGTGCCCACATCCCTGCCGCCTGGGTGCCCGCGTCCCTGCCGCCTGGGTGCCCGCATTCCTGCCACCTGGTGCCCGTGTCCCGCAGCGAGGCCTGTGCCTGGGTGCCCGCGTCCCTGCCGCCTGGGTGCCTGCATCCCTCAGCGAGGCCTGCACCTGGGTGCCCGCGTCCCTGCCGCCTGGGTGCCCGCGTCCCTGCCGCCTGGGTGCCCACGTCCCTGCCGCCTGGGTGCCCGCGTCCCTGCCGCCTGGGTGCCTGCATCCCTGCCGCCTGGGTGCCCGTGTCCCGCAGCGAGGCCTGCACCTGGGTGCCCGCGTCCCTGCCGCCTGGGTGCCCGCGTCCCTCAGCGAGGCCCGGCTTCTCCACTTTCAACCCAGCTCCAGCTGATGAGGCTGTGAGGCACAAATGGTGGCCCCGTACTGAGTCCCTGGTGCCCGTGTGGGAGACCCGGAGCTCCTGGTCCGACCCTGGCTGGTGCAGGCGTGCCGGGAATCAGCTGGCAGGAGTCGGTGTTGGAAGGGGACAGAGTTTCAGTGTGGGAGGTGGCAACTGCCCAGCCCTGAGTGTGCCCGAGCCGCTGACCTATGTACTTAGAGTGGCTAACATGGTAACTTTCGCCACAGTTTTTTATTTTTATGTACTAGGTTAATGAGTGACAGCACATGCAGATCCGTCACCATCTTCCCGGAGTGCAGGTGCGCCTGGTGCCACCTCCCAGGCGTGAGGCCCCTGCCGCGCCCCCACTGCGCAGCCTCCCGGCCCTGGCACGGCTCCCAGGCGGCCTCCCCTGCTCTCTGGCCACGTGGACCTTACCCAGAGGCACCTGCTGGCGTCCCTTCCCACAAACAACCACCTTGACCCCGCCAGCGCCCTGCGCTCTGTGGCCACCCTTTGCTCTCTCACCTCCTGGCCGCTCTGAACTGTGGGGTTCAGGGATGGACCAAGAGGTCACCCCTAAACTTCCCCACTGGGGTAGAGTGGGTGAGGCACAGAGGAAAACATGCGGGAGCCCCACGGCCAAGCCCCAGGCTCTCGGGCCCCTGCCGCCGCCCAGCCAGCACCCTCCCCACAGCCATCAGTGGGAGGGGATTCCAGAACCTTCCTCAGAGCTCACGGCACTGGTACAGCGGTGCCCGCCAGCCTCGACCCCACCTGTGGCAGCGTTAATTCCGGAGCCAGCCTCCGCGTGTGGGCTCTGTCCGTGGATTCAGCCAGCTGTGGATAGCTGAACACGGGGGACTTCTCCTCGTCACGCCCTGAACAGCAGCCTCGCAGCTTGTACCCGGCACCTGGGTCAGGTGGCGTCGTCACCTAGGGCTGGCTTAGGGCACACGGGGACGTCCGTGCGTTCTGTGCACATTCGGGAATCCCAGGGGGTCCTGGATCCAATCCCCTGTGGATTCCAAAGAGCGACTGGCTGGAGGGGAGGCCCGGTCCCCAGCCCTGCGACTTCCCCCCTCTCCGGGCTCTGTCCCTTGGCCCTGGTGTCCCCTGCCCTAATGCCCACCTGGGCTCCTGCTGGCTGCTGGAGTCAGCCGTTGCCTCCCTGCCGAGGGCCTCCCAGGGGCAGGAGAGCACCTGCCGCACGTGTCACCCACGGCGGTTCTGCCGCTTTGGGGTCGTGTGAGCTTGGGCAGGGCCTGCCGCGGCTTCCTCTTTGGTAACGTGCCGTGCCGGCAGGACCCTGGTTAGTGCTAGGCTTGCTAGACACACGTGCGGCCTTGCTCCTGGAGAAAGCTGTGAAGTAACCGCTCAGCCGCGAGGGGGCCACCTGCGCCGTCCCGCCTCGGCGGGTCCCTCCCGGTCTCTGTCTGCCCTGTGCACTGCCAGCTCCCGGAGGGGCATCCATCTGCATCGCTGGCTCACGTGGACCCCCACTCACGACCTCACCAAGCGTGCAGTGAGCACTCGGGGAGTGGCTCTCGGAGGACCCCCGACTCCACACAGCTGGGGGGCCGGGGGTGCAGAGCCGCCTTCAGGGAGGCACAGGGTCTGCGGGCCTCGGGCCGCACCTGGCTGGTGTCAGGTGAGTTTTCCAGAGGCCGATGAGGCCGGTGTCGCAGGCCCAGTGAGGGACGGGCAGTCAGGACCCGGCCCCCAGCCTCCACGGGCCGCACCCCACTTCCTGCCGCAGCCTGCGGAGACAAAGGGAGCACCCTTGGAAGGCTGGGTGCCCCTTGACCCACTTCCTGGACAGACGCCTCGCCCCGTGACCGTGAGCTCGGGGCCCAGGCTGCCCAGGGCTCCCCAGAGGTGCCCTCTGCTCGCAGGCGCTCCCCCTGCTGGTGGCCACCGCACACACACCGGTGGTCCCTGGGGAACCCAGCCAAAGGTCTGAAGCCCTGCTGGACGGGACACAGGTGCCAGGGGCTTGGCCTCTACCCAGGCTGGCCATAAACGGCCAGGACTGGCAGCGCCCTTATGAGGTCGGAAGCCACAGCTGGGGACAAAGGTCACTTGGAGGAGGGCTGGCTGGGAAGTACAAGTGCGCTCTGTGGAAACAGGAAGCAGTGGGAGGCTCGCCCCCCCCACCCGCTGGGGCCAGGGCGGGCGGGCTCCGCCTCCAGTGTTTGCCGAGCCCGTCCTGTGGGCAGGGCACACAGCAAACACGCTAATCCTCAGGACCAGCCCAAGCTCCACTCCCACGAGCACACAGAGCTCCGGCCGGTGCCACCCCGTTGCCTTCCCCAGAGCGAGCCCTAAGTCTGCAGGGCTCTCCCCAGGAACTCACCAAAACCTGGTGCGGGAACCACGCCACAGGGCCTGGCTCGGGTTCCGGTGGAGGCCTGGCGGTGGCTCGAGCACTGGGCTTCCAGCTACCCAGGGAGACCTGGGTAGCTCCAAGCTCCAGCTCCAACCTGGCCCAGGCCCTGCTGCTGCAGGCATGTGGGGGGTGAACCAGGGGGTAGGATAGGAGAGCGCCCTCGCTTGCGCGCTCTCTCCCACTGTTAAATAAATCAATTTAAAAACAGCAGCGGTGCAGGCCAGGTCACTGTGGTGCAGAATGACGTAGACTGGGTCTTCGGCCCCAGTCCCTGGAACCTGGGGGATCCCTGACTGACGGAGTCTCTGTCATTCATAAGGGGCCCCTCTGGGTCCTGCTGAGCTTATGCTAGTGACACGGCTTAGGGTGAGCCCGCCGCCTTAGTCTCAGGTTGGGGCCCCTCACCAGAAAGTCCCACCCCCCGGCCTGCAGGAGGGCAAGGCTGGCGGCCAAGCTCCTGGGGGCTCCAGAATGTTCTGCAGCAACAAGATTTGATGAGCACGGCAGGTTGATGGGCGCTGTGTGGAGGTGCACGGGGCTGGCGCTCTGGGGAGGGCGTTCCAGGAACCCTTCGCAATCCACTGTGTGTTCTGTGGGCCCAGGGGACTTGGGACGGGCCCCTGGGTGTCCTCTGAGCCCATGGAGCTCCCCTGAAAAGCACTCATTCCTCCCCTAGGAATGGTCTGCCCTCCCCATTCTACCCAGGTCCCCCTGGAAAAGGGGGTGCACACCTGCTAACTCCCGGGGAAGGGGTGATTCCAACGCGCAAGTCCCGGCACACACAGTAGTTTGTTTCCTCTCGCAGCAGGGCCAAGGGGAGCCTGGCCCGCGTTCCTATGCTGCCAGCACCAAACCCCGGACGGACCAACGGGAGCCCGCGGAGCCCGGCACTGACAGGCTCCCACGTCAGCGCTTCCCGCAGTTCAGAGACTCTCACCTCTCGCTCTCGCCCTGCCTTTCCAATAAATAAGTCTTCAAGCAGCTGGGCCCCCGCCACCCACGTGGGAGACTTGGAGTGGGGCCGGGGCTGTGACATAGCAGGGTAAGCCGCTGCCTGTGGTGCCGGCATCCCATACGGGCACTGCTGCTCTGCCTCCGAGCCAGCTCCCTGCTAATGTGCCTGGGAAGGAAGTAGTTGGCCTCCTGCCACCCACATGGGAGACGCAGATGGAATCCCCGGCTCCTGGCTTCCCTGGCCCAGCCCCTGGCGTTTTGGCCATTTGAGGAATGAACCAGTGGGTGAAGATCTCTGATCTCTGTGGCTCTCTCTGTAACTCTGCCTTTTAAATAAATCTTTAAAGAAAAAAAAATTAAGATTTTTTTTTTGACAGGCAGAGTGGACAGTGAGAGAGAGAGACAGAGAGAAAGGTCTTCCTTTGCCGTTGGTTCACCCTCCAATGGCCGCCGCGGTAGCGCGCTGCAGCTGGCGCATCGCACTGATCTGATGGCAGGAGCCAGGTGCTTCTCCTGGTCTCCCATGGGGTGCAGGGCCCAAGCACTTGGGCCATCCTCCACTGCACTCCCGGGCCACAGCAGAGGGCTGGCCTGGAAGAGGAGCAACCGGGACAGAATCCGGTGCCCCAACCGGGACTAGAACCCGGTGTGCTGGCGCTGCAAGGTGGAGGATTAGCCTAGTGAGCCGCGGCGCCGGCCAAAAATTAAGATTTTATTTATTTGCTTGAGAGGCAGAGTTACAGACAGAAGCAGAGACAGAGGGAGAGCTTCCGTCCACTGGTCCACTCCGCAAATGGCCACAAACACCCGGAGCTGGGCCAGGCAGGAGCCAGGAGCCAGGAGCTTCTTCCGGGTCTCCCACGTGGGTGCAGGAGCCCAAGCACTTGGCCCTCTTCTGCTGCTCTCCCAGGCCATGGCAGAGAGCTGGATCGGAGGGGAGCAGCCAGCCTCCTTCCTCACTATTGACTAGCTCATGGGAGTCCTGGGGACTGCCAACGCCCACTCCGTGTCCAGGATAGCCCACCCCATGTGGGATGGACAGATGGTCTCTGGCACAGCCCCACGCGGAGCGTGAACCTGGGCTTGGGGCCAAGTCCCCTCCCTGATGGGACTCTGGACTCCAGAGCTTCCGGTTCAGGGCCGCCCCTTCCTGCTGTCACGAGCGAAGCCACGCCTGTGCATGGGGCGTGAAGTGCCCTGGAAAGCTGGCGCCACGGCACCTGGGGCGTGCAGGGCACTCAGCGAGGAGCCGCTTCCCCGACGCAGGGCGGCCCAGCCTGCCGGCACACAGCTGCAGGCCGGCCCGCGGGGAGCTGCTTGGTTTGTGGAGGACAAGTTCCTGCAAGGACGCTGC
The DNA here is from genome assembly GCF_033115175.1 of Lepus europaeus. NCBI lineage: Eukaryota > Metazoa > Chordata > Mammalia > Lagomorpha > Leporidae > Lepus > Lepus europaeus. Next base: position 89,576 of record NW_026909245.1, read on the forward strand.
CCTGGTTGAGGAGGGCAGAGCCCGGCGGTGGGGCAGCAGGTGCAGCCCCTGCCTGGGACGCCTGCAGCCATGTGAGCGCACCTGGGGTCAAGTCCCACCTCTGCTCCCGACCCCAGCTCCCTGCTACTGTCCTGGGGGGGGGGGCAGCAGAGGACGGCCCAAGTGCTTGGTCCCTGTACCCACGTGGGAGACCGGGATGGAGCTCCTGGCTCCTGGCTTCCGCCTGGCCCAGCCCTGGCCATTATAGGCATTTGGGGACTAAACCGGTGGAGGGAAGACCCCTGTGTGTGTGTGTGTGTGTGTGTCCCTCCCACCCTTTCTCTCTGCCTTTCTTTTTTTTTTTGGACAGGCAGAGTGGACAGTGAGAGAGAGACAGAGAGAAAGGTCTTCCCTTTTGCCGTTGGTTCACCCTCCAATGGCCGCCGTGGCTGGCGCGCTGCGGCCAGCGCACCGCACTGATCCGATGGCAGGAGCCAGGTGCTTCTCCTGGTCTCCCATGGGGTGCAGGGCCCAAGCACTTGGGCCATCCTCCACTGCACTCCCTGGCCACAGCAGAGAGCTGGCCTGGAAGAGGGGCAACCGGGACAGAATCCGGCGCCCCGACTGGGACTAGAACCCGGTGTGCTGGCGCTGCAAGGCGGAGGATTAGCCTAGTGAGCCGCGGCGCCGGCCTCTGCCTTTCTTTTTTAATGAATTAATTTATTTATTTGGTGGCTGCAATGGCCCAGCGCCCCTTACAAGGAGCAGAACAGAAGACGCTGGCGCAGCAGGGCCCATCGAGTGCACCCCTGGGCAGAGACCTCCCGGCAGCGCAGGGCCATAGCCCGTTTCCAGTGCTGCGACGGCACACCTGGGGCCAAGTGACTCATAAAGAAAGAGGCTTGTTTACCCGCTGGTTCTGGAGCCCGGGAGGTCCCAGAGGCCCTGGCATTGGCATCGGGTGAGGCCTCGTGCTGCTTGGTCACCTGCTGGAGGGGGTCACACGGCAGACAGAGCGCACACCTGTTAGAGGGTTGGCTTCTCTGACACCACCCGGCCTCCCGCAATGACCCGTGAGTCCATTAAGCCGGGCCTAGGTGACTCCACTCACCCGGGCACAGCCCCCCAACGCGGCGCCTCCCAGGAGTCCCACCCGCCAGTGCCACTCACACAAGGGGCTGGTCGGGGGGACGCATTCAGACCACAGCTGATCCTTTGACCAAAGCCTGGGAAGAGGAACCGGGGCTCCGGCTGGGCCCCCACGCCTTCCCAGCATGCTCACGCTTGCGGCCAGCAGGGCGCCAGTGGGTCCCCTCTGGACACCACTCCGTTTCCCTGGGCGGGGGGGGGGAGTCTGGGGGGTGGCGTGAGAGGGGAAGATGTGGGCGTGATGGTTACAGCTGTGAACCTTTGTTCCAGAATTGCTCGGGAACTCCCAGGGCCGCTGTGTGTCCCCCCGATCTGGTACAGCTGGGGCCAAGAGCGAAAGCGGCGGCCGTGCCCAGTGGTCCAGGTAGCCCGAGCCCTGCACTTCTGGCCCGAGCTCGGCCGCCTGCAGCAGGGAAACAGCACGGGGCCCAGCCCGGGGTCCCTTCCCCTTCCCGGGGTGAACGTGGGTGTGAGTGGGGTGGAAGCGAGGAGCTGCTGTGGGAAGAGGACGCTCCAGGCCGCAGCCCCGCCTTGAAGGGGCTGGCCACCCCAGCCAGGGCCACACGGGGAAGCCCAGGATCCGGCAGCACCAGGAGGAGCAGGTGGACAAGGGGCGGAGCCTCCACTGCGAGGCTGCTCATCTGGTGCAGCAGCTGTGTGGCCTCCGGGACGCCTGCCGCCGCCTGCCGCCCGCCTGCCGCCCACCTGCCGCCGCCTGCCGCCCGCCTGCCGCCCGCACCGAAGTGGCTGGGTTTGGATCCAGCTTCCTGCCCATGCACACCCTGGGAGGCAGCTCGCGCTGGCTCCGGTATTTCGTCCCCGCCACCCACATGGCAGAGTGCAGTTCCTGGCTCCTTGGCTTGAGCCTGGCCCAGCCCTAGCTGTGTTAGGCATTTGGAAAGTGAACCAGCCCATGGAAGATCTGTTTTTCCCCGTCTCAGTCTCTCTCTCTTGAAAATAAAATGAAAATAAATTTAAAGTAAAAAGGCACAGTTGTTACGCCCTCAGCCGTTGGAAGCTGGGAAGGGACACGGGGCAGAGCCCAGGCCCAGGCCCAGGCCCAGGCCCAGGCCCAGGCCCCGGCTCGGGCGCCCATCACGCAATGCAACAGGAGACGAGAAAGGCGCCTGCCTGGGCATCCGTGTCCCCCCATGGGACTCAGACTTCTGCCTCCCCAGTGGCTGTGCAAACCCAGCGTGGGACGGTGCTGCGCACACTGGAGAGCCCTGGGGCAGCCTTTCCCTGGGGGCCCCCCACACCTGCGCACACATGTACGCACCTGCGCACACATGTACACGCATACACAGTACATACATGCACACACGCACACATACACATGTACACACCTGCACGTGCACACACGCACACATGTACACACCTGCACACGCGTGCACAATATACATGTGCACACCTGCACGTGCACACACATGTACACACCTGCATATGTACACACACGCACACACATACACATGTGCACACCTGCACATACACACATGTACACACATTCACATGTGCACACCCGCACATGTACACATCTGCACGTGTGTGCACACACATGTACATGCCTGCGCACACGTGCACATACATGTACACACGTTCATATGTGCACACCTGCACACGTGTATGCATGCATGTACACGCGTTCACATGTACACACCTGCACATGTGTGCACATATATGTACACATGTGCACACACGCCGCGCCTTGCAGCATTCTCTCCACTTCCTTGAGAGTGGACGCTGTGCCAGGAGGCCTGTGCTGGACCCGGCAACTGGTGGGCACACTGCCGACCAGGTAACCATGGAGTGCCGCGCACAGCAGCCGCAGGTGCTTCCGGAATCAGCCCTGCCCCCGCTCCTGGTGCTTGGGAGCCACACCTGTCTCCCAGACGCGGCTCCTGTCCAGGTCCGGCCTGGCGACCTGACCCAGGCGTGGCCTGTTTCTCTTCCAAAGCCAAGTCAGTGTTGTAGAGCGCCGACGGCTGCCAGGCCTGGCCCCTGCGCTGGTCCCGGCACCGCCCAGCGGCCCTGGGGCTCCCCCGGCCCCGGCCGGCACTGACCTGAATGCTGGTCACACACAGAGCTTCCCAGGGGAAGCCTCAGCGCGCCAGCCAGACAACCAAGAAAATGTGCGCAGAGATGAGTGGAGCGGGTCTCGTCTGCGCGAGAGAATTCAGCCGTGGGGCAGAGAGGAGCGGTCGGCCAGGATGGACGGGGCAGGGCGTCCGTCGGAGCAGATGGGCCGTCTCCAGACAGAACCTGGAAACAGCGCCCCGTCACTCAGACTGGGAGAGCAGGGTGGCGTGGTCCCGTGGCAAGAATGCAGCTGGCAGGCCAGGCGGGCGCTCCGGGCGCGCAGTCGGGGCTCAGACTGGAGCTTATGAAGGAAAGGGGTCCGGTCCTTCCCCCGTGTCCCCCCAGGACAAAGGATTGCTGGGTGTGAACAGGTGAATGCCTCCCTAGGTCACAGCGCTCGGTGCCATCGGGCTGGGGGGGCCCCGGGTCACAGCGCTGGGTGCCATCGGGCTGGGGGGGTCCCGGGTCACAGCGCTGGGTGCCGTCGGGCTGGGGGGCCCCCGGGTCACAGCGCTCGGTGCCGTCGGGCTGGGGGCCCCCGGGTCACAGCGCTCGGTGCCGTCGGGCTGGGGGCCCCCGGGTCACAGCGCTCGGTGCCGTCGGGCTGGGGGCCCCCGGGTCACAGCGCTCGGTGCCGTCGGGCTGGGGGCCCCCGGGTCACAGCGCTCGGTGCCGTCGGGCTGGGGGGCCCCGGGTCACAGCGCTCGGTGCCGTCGGGCTGGGGGGTCCCGGGTCACAGCGCTGGGTGCCGTCGGGCTGGGGGGTCCCGGGTCACAGCGCTGGGTGCCGTCGGGCTGGGGGGTCCCGGGTCACAGCGCTGGGTGCCGTCGGGCTGGGGGGTCCCGGGCCACAGCGCTCGGTGCCGTCGGGCTGGGGAGCCGGGTCACAGCGCTGGGTGCCGTCGGGCTGGGGAGCCGGGTCACAGCGCTGGGTGCCGTCGGGCTGGGGCCCCCGGGTCACAGCACTCGGTGCCGTCGGGCTGGGGGCCCCGGGTCACAGCGCTCGGTGCCGTCGGGCTGGGGGGCCCCAGGTCACAGCGCTCGGTGCCGTCGGGCTGGGGGCCCCGGGTCACAGCGCTCGGTGCCGTCGGGCTGGGGGGCCGGTGGGTGCCAGCCAGAGCAGCTTGGGGCGTGTTCCTTTTTGCTTGGGAAGACTGGGGACGTGGCCAGGCCGGGTAACCCGTGCGGTGCTGAGCGGAGGAGTCTCCTGGGGCTTTCCTGGGTGGGGCAGGCAAGGCCACCTGTAAGGTCATTTGGGGAGTGGGCAGGACCTTGTCGCGTGGGATCCCGGGCTGCGCCCGAGGCTGCTCCGTTCCTGTGCGCCCCGCTGTCACAGGCTAATCTCTAAGTTCCAACCTAACTCTCAGGGGGGTCCAGCCGCCTTCACCACCGCTGACCCCCGCCCATGGGGCGCGTGCTCCGTTGTCACCACACTCCCTGGGGACGAGAGGGGTTGTGAGCAAGGGCAGCACCACCCAGGCCTCTTCCTGAAGTCACCCCGCCCCGAAATGGAACCCCTGAATCACCTCTCCCCTCAGCCGTGGGGTCACTCCAGACAGTGATCCAGTCGGCCCCACGAGGACCTCACCGCTGGGGTCGTTTGCTTCTCCGACAGGTAAGAACCTTGGCGGCCGGTGTTGTCCGGGGTGGACTGTGCGGGGGATTCCAGTGGTCACCTGCACAGAACTGGAGCCCACCTGGCCACCGTAAATACCCTAAAAGCAGGGCATCCCCGCGCTCCACTGACCACCCAGGGGCCTGGGCACCGGCTGACCCCGCACCGCTCAGCCCCGATTTCAGTCTGTAAAAACCTTCACCCCCAACTCCTCGGGGAGCCTGGGAATGAAGCACTAACTGCCCGGCTCCTTGCTCTAAACTCCCACCTCACCCCCAGCCCCCCGCCCATGTCAGAGATCCACCTCACCCCCAGCCCCCGCCCATGTCAGAGATCCACCTCACCCCCAGCCCCCGCCCATGTCAGAGATCCACCTCACCCCCAGCCCCCCCCATGTCAGAGATCCACCTCACCCCCAGCCCCCCGCCCATGTCAGGGATCCACCTCACCCCCAGCCCCCCCCATGTCAGAGATCCACCTCACCCCCAGCCCCCCCCCATGTCAGAGATCCACCTCACCCCCAGCCCCCCCATGTCAGGAATCCACCTCACCCCCAGCCCCCCGCCCATGTCAGGGATCCACCTCACCCCCAGCCCCCCCCCATGTCAGAGATCCACCTCACCCCCAGCCCCCCCCCATGTCAGGGATCCACCTCACCCCCAGCCCCCCCATGTCAGAGATCCACCTCACCCCCAGCCCCCCCCATGTCAGAGATCCACCTCACCCCCAGCCCCCCGCCCATGTCAGGGATCCACCTCACCCCCAGCCCCCCCATGTCAGAGATCCACCTCACCCCCAGCCCCCCGCCCATGTCAGAGATCCACCTCACCCCCAGCCCCCCGCCCATGTCAGGGATCCACCTCACCCCCAGCCCCCCCCATGTCAGGGATCCACCTCACCCCCAGCCCCCCGCCCATGTCAGGATCCACCTCACCCCCAGCCCCCGCCATGTCAGGGATCCCCCTCACCCCCAGCCCCCCCCATGTCAGAGATCCACCTCACCCCCAGCCCCCGCCCATGTCAGGGATCCACCTCACCCCCAGCCCCCCTCCAAGGTCAGGGATCCACCTCACCCCCAGCCCCCCCCATGTCAGAGATCCACCTCACCCCCAGCCCCCCCCATGTCAGAGATCCACCTCACCCCCAGCCCCCCCCATGTCAGAGATCCACCTCACCCCCAGCCCCCCCCATGTCAGGGATCCACCTCACCCCCAGCCCCCGCCCATGTCAGAGATCCACCTCACCCCCCCCCGCCCATGTCAGGGATCCACCTCACCCCCAGCCCCCCCATGTCAGAGATCCACCTCACCCCCAGCCCCCCCATGTCAGAGATCCACCTCACCCCCAGCCCCCCCCATGTCAGAGATCCACCTCACCCCCAGCCCCCCCCATGTCAGAGATCCACCTCACCCCCAGCCCCCCCATGTCAGGGATCCACCTCACCCCCAGCCCCCCGCCCATGTCAGGGATCCACCTCACCCCCAGCCC